>NC_033801.1:62278104-62343957 GCF_001876935.1 Asparagus officinalis | reverse complement strand
AAATAATACAAGAAATTATACAATTAAACAAGAATAATTAATAAAAAATATAATTACTTACATTTAAAATCAAATAATTATGGGATAATTATCTACATAGTAAAACGTACTAGTTATACTAATACGACAGATAATATGTAACAGTAGAAATAATACAACTAATTATACAAATAATATGTAATTAATAATACAAGGTATTATACGAAATATTACGTAATAATATTAATAGTACAACATATTATTTAAAATAATATGTAATAGTACCGATAACACAACAAATTAATTCCAAAAATTTTACCACACAAAATAAATTTATAAATATCAAAATCATTTAAATAAATATATAATCAGATTTTTAAATCATAAAAAATTATATGAAATCGAAAAAAATACAAATACTCTTTTAAAATTAATAATTAAATATTTTAAAATACCAAAAAATTATTTTAACTAGTTTCAAAATTCATGGTCCTTACATTCTACCCCCCTTAAAACAAATTCCGTCCTCGGAATTAAAATAAGAACACCAGGGACAGATATGGAATGATATCCATAAGCAGATGAGACAAGAAACAAGAAACAATGGAAAGTTACGAGACAAGAAATAGTGAAAAGTTTCAGAGCCAAAAGTGATAAGATAGGGACGAAACGAAATCTATCAAGAAAATAGGATAAGGGCTCAAAGATAGTCTCACGGATGAAATATGATATGTATCTAAATTGTCTACTATATTCTTACTAAAGAGGAGTCGGGACCGTGACCTGCATGGGCCACCAAAAAAACCTGTCACGCCCTGCTTCCCAAAATACACGGGAACCGGAACGTGAACAAGCCCGCGACGTATTAGATTGAGAAGAAATATACACTACCATTTTTTTTTCTTCTTCTTCTCAATCCAATACGCTAAGCGTCTGGAAATAAAAATAATGCGAAGTCACTGGTCCCCGATCATAATCAGCAAGAATAAAATAGACAAACTCAGAATAAAGAAATATCATATCACAAATGGGTTAACATCCGAGACATAAAATACGGGTCAAACATACCCTTATACAAATCTGAACAAATGAATACTGAAGAGATACAAAATACATCGATCAGGCGAAAATAGAAAGAACTACAAAAGTAAGCTAAGACCATCGAACAACTGGAGGGAATAACTAAACTTCGGCTTCTTCTTCTGCTCCGTCTCCAAGGCACTCCTGCTAAGAATCCTCTGGCTCCTGATGATCTCCCAGCTGAACCTGTTCTTCCTCTAAGTCTGACGTACACCAGAGAAAACAGGTGTACGTCAGGTGCATGGCGCACGGCAAGACCCGACCCCACAAAGAAAATAGAACGAACAGAAATCCAATGCGAAAAACGATACGATAACAGAAACGACAAAAGAACGTGCAACTGGTAATCCAACAAAATCACATGCAATCCACTACCAAAACATGATAATCATAAGAATCTGTAAATCAATCGGGTAACGAAAACTGCAGCTAGCGATCAGAATAATCATCCAAGTCACAAGGGCATACACTAGATGAAATTAATACTTAAAAATCTACAAGTCGAGACGTAGTATGTCGAGCGAAATAATCTAAACAAGGAAACCCTCATGTATATACCATATGTCTCGAATTGTAAATAATTAAATATTAATCCCGATCTATGTATGAAAAGAAACACGACTGGCGTACGTCTCATAAGAATCATACTTAGCCAAGAATCTAAGTCATGTAACTAGTCATCCTACAACAGGTCACTGGCTCATATCTGGAAATAATCAACAATCACAATATCACATCACCTCAGACCCACCCCAACGCTACACAGGAATTTCGTTGGTGCGAGCCTGGAAATATACATCAACCATCACAACCGCTCACATGGACCAAGACTTCTCATCCCAATTCTCGTAATTCCAGGTCAACTACACACGGGATTCTAGATTCTAACTGTGTCATACAGGTCACTATAGTCATAAACTCCTAATGATTCTCAATCACAACATGAAACAATCAATGCAACGAGCCTGGAAATAATCAACAATCACATACCACAACTCCTCGGACCCACCCCGGTGACTACACAAACTTTACCAGCGTGAGCCCGGAATACAACCACAATAACAAATATCACAACTCCTCAGACCCATCCCGATGACTACACAAACTTCACCGGCGCGAGCCCGGAATATACATCAACTATCCCAACCGCTCACATGGACCAAGACTTCTCATCCCAATTCTCGTAATTCCAGGTCAACTACACACGATCTACATAATTCAGAAAATAATCTTTTTCTAAATAAATTCATTTTAAATTATTTCACTTAACAATTAATCTAAACTAATTCATTTTCAAAATAAAATCTTTTAAATTATTATAATTATCTAAAAATGATTCTTTTGTCGAATTAAATTCTTTTAATTCATTATAATTGTTAAAAAAAACACTATTTATCACATATCAATTATTCAGATCAATATTCTTCAGCAACAACCTACGCAGATAAATACGTCATAATTAAACTACGTAAATGATTCATAATAATGTAAATATTCAACTACGAAACAAGGAGAGCGGGATCTTGCCTCGGGTTTTCGTCGAACAAATTGACGTTGACGGCACGGGTCGGATCCGACGCGGAGGAGCATGGCGGCAAACTCGGGTCGGCGTCGGGCAATGGCGAGCTCGGGGCTGCAGGCAGATCTGAGGGAGGGCAGCAGGGTTGGCGCGGGTCTGGACAGCGACGCGGGGGAGGGCTCGGATTGCAGCGGCGATGGCGGTGGTCGAGGCTTGGGTTCGATGGCACGGATCTGGTCGTTGGGTTCGAGCTGGTGGTGAAGGGGCGGCTGTGGGTGGAAGGAGAAGATGGTGATGGCGGTTCTGGACTAGGGAGGCGATGGTGGTGATGGAAGAGGTGATGGCGGGTGGTGGTGGAACTGGAGCGGCTGAGGATCGTCGGCAACGAGGCTGGGGTTCGGGTGTGGCTGCTGGTCGTTGGCGGGGCGGCGAACAGGGCGGCGAGAGGTAGAGAGAGAGAGAGAAACTCATAAATACATATATATATTATTATATTAGGGTTTAGGGTTAAGTATTTAAAACAAAATAATTAAAATAAATAATTATGGATATTTAAAAATCAAAATAATTATGGGATAATTATTTATAATTAAAAACATACATGTTGTGCTAATACAACAGTTGATACGAAACAGTCGAAATATACCCATATTGTATAATTAAACAAGAATAATTAATAATAAAAATATTTTTACTTAAATTTAAAATTAAATAATTATGGGACAATTATATACACAGTAAAACGTACTAGTTATACTAATACGACAGATAATATGTAACAATAGAAATAATATAACTAATTATACAAATAATACGTAATTAATAATACAAAGTATTATACGAAATATTACATAGTAATATTAATAGTACAACATATTATTTAAAATAATATGTAATAGTACCGATAACACAACAAATTAATTCCAAAAATTTTTACCACACAAAATAAATTTATAAATATCAAAATCATTTAAATAAATATATAATCAGATTTTTAAATCATAAAAAATTATATGAAATCAAAAAAATACAAATACTCTTTTAAAATTAATAATTAAATATTTTAAAATACTAAAAAATTATTTTAACTAGTATCAAAATTCATGGTCCTTACATGTAGGGAGATTACAGAGTATGTGGTTAAGTGCTTTACCTGCCAGCAAGTGAAGGCAGAACATTAGAGAACTGTTGGAACCCTACAGCCTTTATCCATTATGGAGTGGAAGTGGCAGATATTTCT
Source organism: Asparagus officinalis (assembly GCF_001876935.1). NCBI lineage: Eukaryota > Viridiplantae > Streptophyta > Magnoliopsida > Asparagales > Asparagaceae > Asparagus > Asparagus officinalis. The sequence goes on along the minus strand of NC_033801.1, from coordinate 62,340,139 downwards.
ATGGATTTTATTGTAGGACTACCGAGGTCAAAGAAGGGGAACGATTCAGTTTGGCTGATAGTTGATCGGTTGACGAAGTCTGCATATTTCATACCGGTGAAGACGACTTACATGACAGAGACTTATGCGAGGGTATTCATTCAGGAGATCATGAGATTGCATAGAGTTCCAGAGATAATTGTATCAGATCTAGGCTCGGTTTTCACTTCACATTTTTGGGGAAGCTTCCAGAATTCTTTCGATAACCAGTTGTCATATTCTAGTGGTTTCCATCCGCAGACAGATGGGCAAAACGGAGAGAGTTAACCAAGTATTGGAGGATATGTTGCGGGCATGTGTTATAGATTTCCAGTGTAGCTAGGAGGACCACATTCCATTGATCGAGTTCGCTTATAACAACAGTTATCAAGCGACGATAGGTATGACACGATATGAGGCATTGTATAGGAGGCCTTGTAGATCCCCTATTTGTTGGGCAGAATCAGAGGATCGTTTGCTACTTGGACCGAAACTCGTGAGACAGACCACAGAGAAGGTAGCACTAATTCGGGAGCGTATTCTTACATTACAGAGTCGTCAGAAGAGCTACAAAGATCATAGGCGACGACTGTTATAGTTCCAAGTTGGATACTATGTGTTGTTTAAAGTATTGCCAATGAAGGGAGTTCAACGATTTGGAAGATAAGGAAAGCTAGCCCCGAGATATATTGGCCCGTTCAGGATAGTTGAGCGCATTTGATCCGTTTCGTATCGCCTATATCTTCCAGCATCGATGTCGAGCATACACAGTGTCTTCCATGTTTCGATGCTCAAGAAGCATTTACGTGATGAGGAGCAGCAGCGAGTGTTGGACGCTCCAGAGATAGAGCTTCAGGATGATTTGACCACTATTGACATTCCAGACTTAGAAATAAAGTGATACATTTAGTCAAAGTTTAATGGAACCGGAAAGGAGCTGAGGAGACTTCTTAGGAGTGTGAGGAGGATATGCGTTGCGACTACCCGCACCTGTTTGAACATGTAAATTAATTTGATTATGATTTTCTTATGCTTATGATTATCTATATGGTCATATTTACATTTAACGCTAGAATGATGGTGTTAATACTTAGCTCCTAATCATTCAGAACGCATGATATATATATGGGGGGGAGAGGGTTCATTGTTTGGAATTTTCTCTCGACGTACTAGTTCCGTTTAGTTAGAGGTTAAGTGGGAGTATTTGCATTCTAGATTGTTAAGTATATATATTACTTTGTTTCATATCTAGAGATTAATGATACGAGATGTGTATGTGAGGGTGTATGGATTATCCCCTCAACGTGCTTTTATGGTATTATTAATCTCTAAGATACGATTACAGAATTTCGAAGACAAAATTTTTTTAAGGGGGAAGAATGTAAAACCCCGTAAATTTGAATATATAGTGGTAAATATTATTTATTGATGATTGAGTATGCTGGGAATTGATTTGAGATCAATTTAATGTATGTATGTGAGCGTAGTAGAGAATCACGCACGAAACATGCACAAACAGACTGATTTTAGTCTATCTAATCGACTGCTACCCTTAGTAGTCGACTAGTAAGGTGATTAGTCAATTAATAATGGTGTTAGTCGACTAGTCGGGTTGTTTCCAGATTCCTAATGAGTTTCGGGTCAGATTCGTTTTGTTTCGAGCCCAGGCTTATATCTATGTATATATACATGTTTTAAACCCTATTCCTGCACTTTTCACGTGAGTTCACAACCACCCTCTCCCCTCAAACACTAGATTTTATTTTTGGTGTTTCTCGAGGAGATTCGAGACGTATAAGCTTGCGGAGGGCGAGATCGTGGGCTTTTTGTCGAAGAGAGATCTTACACACGTGTTTGAGGAGCTGTAGCACATTGTTGAGGCAAGATCATCTTCCTCCAAACCTTACCAATAGGTTAAATCATGTTTTTATGAAGTAATATGATTAATATAATGCTTAGATCTAAATCTAATGTGATAAAAGCTTAATATTTGATGTAAAATCTTAACACTATGCTAGATCAGTAACTTTTCCTTACTGTTTATATTAGATTCATGATCATGATCATTAGGATTGTTATAAAATTTTTGTTTTTAATACATTAATAATGCTCTAATCATGTTTAAACCCTAGTTTTTCAATCAAATGAGCTTTCTTGTTAATTAAAGATGTTAAAACCCTAGGTTTGTGACACCTAAGTCCTGTAAACATGGTTAAACAAATTTATATCTGTTCTAAGTTAATATGCAAATATGTTTATGCTAATCATGTTAATAACCCATGTTTTAATTGAGAAATATGCTTAATTAGGATGTTAACCCAAATTTGATTAATTTAAGAGCTTAAATATTGTTGAGATAATCTCTGTCAAATAATTGTTAAGTTTAAATCCTGTTTTATGCTTCCTGTTAATAAAAATAAGTTTTGAATAAAGTTACAGTATATGAAATATGTATAGAAGATCAAACAAACTGATTTCAGTCTGTTAGTAGTTGAGTAGTACTATTAAAAGTCGACTAGTAAGGTGATTAGTCGACTAATAAGGTTATTAGTCGACTAGTCTGGTTGTTTCTTGTTGTTTCCTGAGTATTGTTTCTTGCACTTTGATTTATGATCGTGGGGTTCGAGCTGCATGATGATGCACGTACAGTCATGAATACACACGTATAGTGTCGTAACACACACACGGATATCCCGAAGGAGGAGTATGACAAGTATTGTTTTGGTTTCACTTGAGATAGTAGTTGCATACACAATTTATATACATGTTGGATACCATTGATGAGCATCACTCAGTACTACGTGGAGTAGTGCATCGATATACCATTTGTACAGGCCATTGAGTCTGGTTTAGGATGCTTTATCTAGCAGTCTGTCCTGCACTAGGGTGCGATAAGGCTCGTGAGCCGTATTTCTAGGATGCCTATTTAGTAGTCCGTCCCGTACTCGTATTACGTACAGAGATGAGATGAGACTAATGAGCCGAGTACACAGTTAAGATACCGACTTGGTAGTCCGTCCCGCATCTTAATGCGATGAATCATAACTTGCAAGGATTTGCATTGTGATGATTGTTGATAGCCTGAATATTTGGTGGAAACCAATTATGAACATGAATCATTACTAAGATATATGACCGATGTACTTTGCCCTTGAAAGTACACGAGATCATTATGCTGATATATAGTTTATCTTCCAAGTGATAGTGGAAGATATTATAAATGTGAGATATTGATGTCTTTATTTTTTTTCTCGTACTGCTTTCTTTATTTCTTAGTTAGAATCAGTGATTAACAATTTACAATTTGAGACATATGGTATATACATGAGGGTTTTCTTATTTGGATTATTTCGCTCGACGTACTAGTCTCGTGTTGTGGGTTTTTAATTGTTGATTTTATTTAGGTTATTTATTCCTAGTTCAGTATTAATATTTAGTTATCTACAACTTGAGACATATGGTATATACAAGAGGGTTTCCTTGTTTGGATTATTTCGCTCGATGTACTACGTCTCGTGTTGTACGTTTTTAAATATTAATTCCACTTAGATACATGGTAAATGATCTAGGTAGACTACGCTTAGTAGATAAGGCCTCCACTACATCTAGCAGCCCTTCCCTTAGGGGCGGATGAAGTTGATCTTATTGTAGAGCTCTGACACTCTTGTTGTTGTTCTTTTTGTTGTTTTCAATTCCTTTCAGGTAGTTCAAAGCTTCGAAGAGCCGTAGGTTGATGGGCTTCTAGCATAGTCGTCGTCACTCAGTTTTGGTAGTTGAGACTCCATCGTAGATTTATATTTATTGTTCCGACATTAGAGCTTTATTTTTCATTTTGTAAAGGTTGTGTGCCTTAATTCATTTTCAGTTGACTCATGTGAGATACTTCATTTTTATTTCAGACATCAGATGTATTTCTGTTTATTCAGTTGAGTCATGATTTTATTTACGAGATATATCTTTCTACATCATGTCTATTGCATATACTTTCCCTTATTTTGCCTGTTTTGTACATGTACTTATATTTGATTCCACTAGAGGATATTACTGTGATTGGTGAAACATGTTGATACACAGTGTGGGTGTATGGTAGGTTTGACATCTTGGGGTTCACATTAGACTGCAACCATGTGTGAAAACAAGGGCGTCACAATCTCTACTTTTCTAGACTATGGTGAGAAAATTGGATAAGAAAATCATTAAACCTATCAAAATACTTTCAAAAGAGCTCCTTTGGGACTATCTTGAAATTCTGAATGTTATTTCTAAGCTTAACCATTTTTATATTTAGAAAAATATCTTTAGAAAGTGATATTGAATTCGTTCCAAATTGAGATAAAACTTGTATGTAATCTATACACTTTTTCTTGGCTTTATCCTTAAAAGTAAATGAGATAATTCTAAGCTTAATAGCATACTTAGATAATTTTCTAATCTTAATCATAAGACAAACTTGTTCAAACCTTGATATAAAAATGTAAGTATCTTCGGACTTATTTCCTAAGAATTTCGGAAGCATGTTTATGAAATACGGTCTAAGTTTAAAAGTAGATCCATTAACATCGGATAGCCTAATGCAAGACGGGATTATAATCCTAATAGGATAACACATGTCTTGAAGAGGGGTAGATTAGTATTTGCCATTTCTTTCATTTTAAAAATTGGTTCAACACGAATTAATCGATTAATATTATCCCTAATCCAAACTTGTATACACCAAAATAAATTCTTTTGAAACTTTTTTAACTAAAGAGGAAATTAGGAAAGAGATCTAGGAAAAATAAAAGTTGGCTAAGTTTTTTTAAGAAAAAACTAAAAGACCTAAAAGATAAATGAGAGAAGAGAGAAAGGATTAAAAAACCTAACTAAATAAATCAAGAGAAACCACTTTAAATAATGACCTTAATTCTAAGGTTAAGCCTAGACTTAACGAGACTAGCTCCTAATTAAAAACTCATTAAGTGAAAATGTTAAAGTTTACTCGGTTAGTTAACCAGGTAAGGATAGTACTATAAGCAGGACAAAAACCAATTAAATACATCTTTCCTTATAGAGCGCTTTGCGTAACTCCTAAACCTTGCCTTAGACAACAAAGAATTCATGTAAATTTAAATTGGTTCACTTAAAGATTTCTTGTTCCCTAATAGGCTAGAACCCATAAGGGTCAACATCTGATGAGTTTTAGAAGGCTTGAGATTGTGTAGTGAGAAATTAGTTATTTGTGGGCTAAGAAAATGGTAATGAAATCCATCACATTATCCTTATTAGAGGGTGTTGCCCTTAAGAGTATTTTCAAGTGAGTGCTCAAATTAAATGCTCAAATGTCTTTGATGAATTCCTACCAACTATATACAATGTAACCCTAAAAATTAAAAGCAACTATAAAATGATGCACAAGGAAAAATTTTATTTTTTAATTAGAGTTAACAATCAAACAAGAGAGAGAGAGAGAGAGAGAGAGAGAGAGAGAGAGAGAGAGAGAGAGAGAGAGAGAGAGGGGAGAGAGAGAGAGAGAGAGAGAGAGAGATTGTTTAAATTTATTATCTTTCTAGTAGTTGTTCCAGTGGTGGGTGGATTTTAGTAGGGTCAACTGTTAGACCCTAGAGGGGGGGGATGATTAGGGTCTTATGCTAATCTAATCTAATTTTATGCTAATTAAAACTAATTAATAAATTATTCTTGCAAGATAGATATACAATATGTTACCAGCAAAAATAAGCAATATGAACAAAGAGCAATATCCTAGCAATGAGATATATAGTGAAATATATGCAAGGATATATAACACAAGGGTGAAACAATATAGAGGAGAATATAAATAAGCAAAAGAACAATGACGATATAAGATATGAACACAAGAATTAAGTACGCCAAAGACAATGCAAACACAAGCAAATGATCATGGAGTTCAGACATTTCGTCCTACGTCTCCGCTCCCTACTCCCGGGGAGAAATCCACTATCACAACCGGGTTTTCTACGCTCATCCGAATAACGTTTACACCTCACAATTTCATTCACGGAGTTTGGTCCCCACGACCTACATCTTCGCACCTCACCTCGAGGAGATCTCCACTTCACACTCGGTTTTCTAGCTAACCGAAAACTTTACAATCTCATAATATAACAAATAATTTATTCTCTACAATAGATGAGAACTCAATGTAGGCTCACACTCAATGTTACAACTCTCACCAACCCAAATATACTATATATGAAAATACAATAAGCTCAATGTGGGTGTGTGTAACAATAAGATTTATCAAATCTAAACTCAATATGAAAACTAGCTTTAAAGAATGATAATCAAACAAATATACAAATGTAAAGCTAAATATGAGTTTAGAAATTCTTCTCTGAAAAACAAGATGGAGAAATGGATTAAGATGAAGCTCAATCAATATAGATGATCTTCTCTACTTGTAAAACAATCTTTAAACCAAACAAACTTTAAACCAAACTTAAACCCTTGTTAAAAACTCTTTTAAACTTGTTTAAAACATTCCATTGGTTGCTCTGGTAGAGAGGGGTTTGAGGGTTTATATAGGAAGAAAAACTAACAGCCAAAACCCCAAGAAAAAAGACCAAAAAGCCCACAGAATTAGAAATCAGATTCTGTACAAATAGAGCCGTTGGGCGATCAACGGTCGACCGTGGGAATTTCGCGGTCGACTGCGAGCAACTCAGAGGAAAAAACTAGGCTCAAGAAAACAGCCGGTCGATCGCAAAAGACTCTGGACTACATCCGATCGACCATCACAGTCGACCGTGAGCTTCTAAAAATCATACCGAGTCTTTAGACTCAAGGGCGGTCGACCGTGGCGGTCGACCGCAAACTGACATATGAAATTACTGGTTTGAAACAGTTTTTCTAACGTTAAAACCCTGTTTAAAAATATCAAACAAATTCCAAAAATTATTAAACTTTGAGAAATGATTATAGACATGATAATACACATGCTAAATAGTCTAAAACATGAAAATGTAAACACATGAGTTTTGATATTTTAGCTTAACCATGTTTTAAAATATTACAAAATAATTTTGTAGACTTAATAAAAGATGTATATGATTATTGTTAAGTCCAAAAACTGAGAATATAATATTTTCACAAAATTACATATTTTGCAAACTTTTCGAAAACAATAAATACGATTTCATTGAACTAAATAAAGTTAATATTGATAAAATTATATATATGCATATAAGTATGAAATAAGAAATATATTTTCAATTGTATTCAATTGTTACATATTAAAACTTGAAAACTCAAAACCATGTATGTATATATATAACTAAATATACATAGAAACCAAAACTTAACTTATGTATATATATATATATATATATATACAATAAAATGTGTGTGCATATTATATTGAGCTAAAAGTACCAACACACATAATATAACACCTAAACTAAATGTTACCCAAGCAATCTTGATCTTCAATAAGCTTGACCTGGTACACTTGCGGATGAATCTTAAACTTGGATCTTGAACTTGAATTGCAAGGCTTCAACCACTATTCCGCCAACCACTATTCCGCCAACCTCCATCCATCCTCCAACTTATTGTTTGTCTACAATAAATAGGAAAATACAAACACTAGAAAAATAATATTAGTGGTAAATTATTTGTTAAACATCATCAAAACAAGAAGGCCAACATCAACAAGAGAATTTTTTTATTAGTTCCTAATTTATCTCTAATGTGAAGAGGTTAAACTAAAGAGTAGAATTAAAAATAATAGAAAGAGGACTTATTTTTTCAAGCAAATCAATCTTTAATTTTTTAGCTTCAATCTTCAAGTTTAGTTGTTCACAAGAAAACACACAAATAAAAGAACCAAAATAGAAAAATATTAATTACAAGCATTCTTCTCTGAAAACGGCACCAAAAACTTTATGTGTTGTATAATGGTGTCAAGATTACAAGTGCACAATCAAGTTATAGTATAGATACAATGTCGATCCCACAAGGAAGGTGTGTGTAGAAAAATTTTAAAATTGGATCCTAGAAATGTGTATGGAAAAAAGGAGTTAAAGTGTAGAGATATAGAGAGTGTGTAATTATTTACAAATAAAAAAATAGAACTATAGGAGAGAAAGAGCAAATAAAAGAAAACAAAGAATAGACAAGGAGGAGAAATAAAAAAAAGGACAAAATCAAGAAGAGAAAAAATAAAAAAGTGGAAAATCAAAATAAGTAAAGGATGGAGGAAATCAAGTAGAGAAGATAGGAATCTATAATTGAATCCATTAGTTAATTTTATTTTATAATTATAAACTATCTCTTTTTATTAGATTTTACTTTAGTTTTACTAAGCATAGACTAACAAACCACATAAGAAATATATAAAATATCAAATTATCATCCAAGAAAAATTCTCATTCATAAAAAGAATAAGTAATTAAATAGTAATTCTAGAATTCATAAGCATAACGTATCAAACCACTCAAGATAAGTATATATTATCAAATTCTTCCTCTACCAATTAGTTCTCTAGTTGATTATCCTAAACATGATCATTTTAAGCATAAGAGAGCAATCGACAAAGCATAAAAAATCAAACTACTTTCATACAAGCTTAAAATTTCTATAACATCTAGTTACTCATTTTATAAAATAAAAATTAATAAAATAAAATCTATACTAGAAAATATAAAAGAAATATATATAAATTACAAGAAAAATAAAATCTAGCTACAAAAAATAATAACAAGAAGAAAAATAAAAAAGATCTAAATATGAACATAAAAAATCTAACTATCAAAAATAAAAGAGCATAAAAATAAATCTACACTAGAAAAGAAAAAATATAAGAAAATAAATTCTATGAAGTAACAAAATAATAAAAGGGCATGAAAATAAATCTACACTACAATGCATGAAATAAATCTAATCTACCAACATAAAAATAAAAAGAAACTAAAATCCTAAAACATGGATTTCTAAAATAAAAAAATGACAGAGAAAAATAAAGATTTTAATTATAAAGGGTTGGCCCTTCAAAGTAAATCTTCATCTTTATCTTCATCAATAGAAAAGAAGAAAAGAAAATTTAAAAAGAGGAAATTTTTTATTTGTTACAAACTTAAAAAGTTTACAAATTGAAAGACCTAATTAAAGAACCTTGTTCGTCGGAGCGTCCTCCTTCACATATCCTAGGTAAAGACCAATGACGCTGAGACCAAAGTGTCCCTCCTTCAAAAACTCTTCTTCATTCTTCAAGCCACCCACCATCATGGTATCATACTTATTTATGAGAGAGAATAGCATTGAGTGAGGGACAACAAGGTACTGCAAATACATGAACAACACGTATCTGTAAGCATCAAAAATTACCTATAGGTCGCCGAACACAGTTCGAGACAGAGAGAAGATGATAAACATCATTATCTGAGTCAAGGAAGATTATTCTGTTGGGCTTCTTGTTTTGATGATGATTTACAAACGATTTATATCTAATATTATTTATCTAGTGTTTGTGTTTTATATTTATTCTAGGCAAACAATATGTTGGAGGTTGGATGGATTGCGCCATAATGATCATATCCAATGGAGGTTGGCGGAATTGTGGAGTAAAGCCTATGCAATTCAAAGTTAAAGATCAAGTTCAAGCTTCTTCCGTAAGTGTATCAAGTCAAGCTTATTGAAGATCAAGATCGGCTTGGGTAATCTAGTTTAGGTTTTATATTATGTGTGTTAGATACTCTAAGCTCAATATCATATACACACACATTTTATTGGTTTCCTTGTATATATATGTAGTCATATATATATACAACACAAGTTTTGGTTTTTATGTTTATAAATATGAAATTACATATTTCATATTTATTATTGTGATTTGGTTTAACTACTTAAATATGAAACAAATATATTTTCATATACATACTCATAAGTTTCATAATTTTTGGAATTTATTTGATATTTTTAAACAGTGTTTTAAAATCAGCAAACTGTTTTCAAAACCTAGAATTTCATATATCAGTTCATGGTCGACCGCTACGGTCGACCGTGTCTGAGTTCTTTCATTAGTGGGCAGCAGAGACTTTCACGGTCGACCGCCGTAGTCGACCGTGAGCTCGAGATTTCCCACGGTCGGCCGCCACGGTCGACCGCCGAAGTCTCTAGAGCTTTTCCTGTTATTTTTGTTGCTTGCGGTCGACCGTCGCGGTCGACCGCCGTTTATCCCAACGGCTCTTTTGGTACAAAATCAGATTTTTGATTCTTGGGCTGTTTGGTCTTTTCCCTTGGGGTTTTTGCTGTTGCTTCCTCTTTCTATATAAACCCCCAAACCCCCTTCTATTTCAGTAACCAATGGGATGTTTTAAACAAGTTTAAAAAAATGTTTTAACAGGAGTTTAAGTTTGGTTTAAAGCTGTTTTTGGTTGGTTCACAAGTGGAGGAGATCATCTATATTGTTTGAGCTTCCTTTTAATCCATCTCTCCATCTTGTTATTCAGAGAAGAATCTCTAAACTCATATCTAGCTATTTATACGTTTGATTTACATTTCCATAAGCTAGCATTTGTATTGAGTTTAGTTTGATTTTGATTTACTCATTGTTTACACACACACACACTTGAGCTTATTGTATTTACATACATAGTATATTTGGGTTGGTGAGAGTTATAACAATTGAGTGTGAGATTTTATTGTGTTCTCATCTATATTAGAGAACAATCATTCTTTGTATTGTGCTTAATCGTGAGATCCTTGTAATACACTTGTACACCGAGAGGAGTGTGTGGTGAGAGTCGGGGATCGTCCCAAGAGGAGTGGCGTCGGTTGACGAACCTGGGGAGAGGTTGTAACCAAGCACTTGAGGGAGACACGGCTAGGTCCAACACTTGTGAGGGTGTAGAGTGAGTTTGCAAGAGTGTGAGTTGTAGAGTTTTCGGTTAGCTAGAAAACCGAGTGTGTAGAAGTTCCGGCTTCCAAACCGGATTGTGATAGTGGATTTCTCCCGGGAGTGGGGAGCAGAGACGTAGGACGGAAGGTCCAAACTCCGTGATCATTTGATTGTGTTTGAGTGTGCTTTAGTATTTATTCTTATTTGTGCTCATTGCTCATATCGCCATTGTCTCATTAATTTACTTTGCCCACTATCTTGTTCATGTTTATTTCACCCTTGTGTTAATTTGTATATCCTTGCATATATCCCATAGTATATCTCATTGCTAGGATATATCTCATTGTTCATATTGCTTATCCTAGCTCATATATCTTGTTGTATTTCATACTTGCTAGGATAACTTATTAAGTAGTTTTAATTGGCATATAATCGGATTAGATTAGCATAAGACCCTAATCACCCCCTCTCTAGGGTCTAACAATTGGTATCAGAGCTTGGTGCTCTTTGATTTAAGGTCTAATCGCCTTGAGTTAAAGATCAAAGTTATCTTTTTGTGCTAATCTTGTTTTAATTATATTTGTATCTTGCTTGCATATTTTTTATAAATTATGGATATGAATGATGCATCTTGTTTAGGCTATGATTCTAGTATTGCTCCTAAATTCAATGTTTTCCCTTATGCTCAATGGTATTTTAGATTCAAAATATTTGTTCAATTTAAAAATATTAATTTATGGGAAGTCATTGATTGTGCTTATATTGTGCCCACATTGAAGAAATCCAAGTGGAATAAAAATGATTAAAGATTATTTATTATGAACAAGCTCTTGTTAGAATTCTTACATAATGCATTTGATTCATCTTTGTCTAACAAGTTTGTTCATTTTGATAGTGCTTACACCTTATGAAAACTTACTGAAGCACATCAAGGGGACTTGGAGGCGATCCGACAAGCTTTGGAGGATCCCATTTTAAGTTCAAAAGGAGCGTCATGCACACGCGCATTAGGCGATAGCCCTAGTGAGGTTTGCGAGTTCGAATCTATTAATGATTTACCTAATGATGAACTTACTTGTGCTAGTGAAAGATTATTGCATGCCTACAAGAAATTGCAAAATAATTTTATTGATTTACAAAGCAAGCATGAAGATTTAAAATCCGATCATGAGAAGTTAGCTTCCAAATTTGATATCATTTCTCAAGAAAGTATTGCTCTTCAAGAAAACAATGATATGTTAAATTTGGAAAATGAAAAATTAACCTTATCCATCACTAGCTTATCTCATGCTAAAAATAATGTCATAAGTCTAAGTCAAAATCATCCACTCATTATGCACACATGTATAGCAAAACTTATAAGTGTTCTATTTGCGGCCGTCAAGGTCATTTAGCTAAGTTTTGTTATGATGCACACAAACATAAGAATTCTAATGTTCCTTGTGCATCTCATGTAGCTTCTTCATCTTGTACACTTACACATTCACATGCTCATTCTCACAAAGTTCATCATAAGCATGCTAGTGTGTTCAAGTGTGATCTTTGTGATCGTTTTGGTCACTTGGCAAAATATTGTTTTGATTTGAAAAAAAACTTCATTTGCCAAATGTTTCTAGTAGACCACATGTTTTTAAATGTGATATTTGTGATAGATTTGGCCATTTGGCAAAGTTTTGTTATGATTTGGAAAAAAGTTCAAACTTGCCAAATTTCCCAAGTAAACCACCTTTGTTTGATAATGTTTCTCATTTGCAAAATAATTTTAAAAGACAATCTTTGTTTGCAAATGGTTCCCGTGCACGAGCATATGGTCCACAAAAACAAATGGATCTCTTTCATTGCACATATTGCAATCGGAAGGGTCATTTGAGCGATTATTGCTTTGATCGTGTTAGTGCACCACATATGCCCAAGAGGGTTCATAACCCTAGAGCTTTGAGCTTTATTGATAGGGGTCATGTCCCTAAACAATCCGGCACCAAGAATGCTTGGGTGCCAAAATGATTTTTAACCAAGAATTTTAGTGTTTTTATTTTTTCTTTTTCTTGGTGTTGAAAAATTATACTTTAACCTTTTGAACATGAAAACAATTCTTTTTAATTGATCAAATCTTTTGTTTTCACGATTAGTTGTTTCGATTTTGATGAGAGGTTTGCGTTTATATAACCCCCCGGATTATTGGGTGTTTATTCTCAAATCTTGTTTACCGGGTGCTAAAATGTTCATATGAGTTGATACTAGCTCAAGAGCTAGATATGGCTGCCTCTCTCATTTTTGAAAATCAATGATGATTTGGTTTTATCTTCTTATATGATTTACTTGTGATTTATGATTTTATTGGTTGATTTGTTTTCATTTGGAAACTTCTTACATGATTCTCATGTCTTCTTTCTTGTGATTTCATAAATCTATTTTATACATTGTTTTTATATTTGTACATTTGAGACACTTTTTCATATTGATATATTTATATGTGTCCTCATTGTCTTTTGTATGTGAGTTGTGTTTCGCATGTTTCTTGCTTGCTCACATATGTATGCCTTAGCATTCATTGAATATTTTCATTAAGGCATTTTGATTGCTCACATATGTATGCCTTAGCATTCATTGAATATTTTCATTAAGGCATTTTGATAGGGGGAGCAATCCCTATATCTTTCTATATTTTTATACTCACCCATGCTTATATGTAGGGGGAGCTTTCGCTCTCTTCATTCTTGATGTTTTCCCCTTTTTGATGTTGTCAAAGGGGGAGAAATATTGTGAGTATATTCTTTCTTGTTTATATGCATGATATATTATACTTTGTATATTCATTTCCTTTCATGCATATATCCTTTTTGTAAATTGTTTATCATCATCAAAAAGGGGGAGATTGTTGGGCTTCTTCTTTTGATGATGATTTACAAACGATTTACATCTAATATTGTTTGTCTCTTGTTTATATGCATGATATATTATACTTTGTATATTCATTTCCTTTCATGCATATATCCTTTTTGTAAATTGTTTGTCATCATCAAAAAAGGGGAGATTGTTGGGCTTCTTGTTTTGATGATGATTTACAACCGATTTACATCTAATAATGTTTGTCTAGTGTTTGTGTTTTATATTTATTTTAGGCAAACAATATATTGGAGGTTGGATGGATTGCGCCACAACGATCATATCCAATGGAGGTTAGCGGAATTGTAGAGTAAAGCTTCTTTGTTTCCCCTTCGATATGGAGGATCTTTTTCTTGGGAGGATTCCGACTGAGGTTATGACTCAACTTTCTAAAAATTGGCTCTATTTGCAATAATCTGAGCCATCATATCCCGAAGTTGATTGATGGTTTCCTGATGTGCTTGGAGCATGGCCTCCTACTCAGCAACCCTCTTTGGAAGATCTTCAGAATTTTCTACCATGTGGGTGAAGTTCTCATGCCCAACGAAAGAGCTTGATGATTGGGACTCCGTAATGACTGAGTGTTCATCATCGGAATTGGTTCCTCTGCGTAACCTCCGATAGTTGATAGGGGAATGGCTCCTGTTCGCGTCCAAGTGCATTGGTAGATTCTTTCAAACTCGTTAGTGATTTCTCTGACGCTTGGAGAACGACTTATCTCAGAGTCATCGGGACTAGGACCTGAGGCTTTCCCTATGCTGATCACATTGATAGTGACTCCAGGATACTCGGTCTCTGGATACTTATTATTATGTGAACGTTCTCGTTGGTTGGGTAAGGCAACATTCGCTAATTAGTCAAACACCAATGGTTTAGCTGCATATGAGCAGCAGTGACATCCCGAGAGGACCGTAGGAATCAGTCGTTCATATTGGAATGAACGAATAACTTGTTACATTGGTCTTTCTCTCGATATGAACACTCTCAAATCTGTTACAAAGACTCGAGAAGTGTTTGGGTGGAAAGTTGATATTTTTATTGATGTATTTATTACAACTTTAATCATTACAATGAAAACAAAAAAGATTGCCTTTTTATAAGACTCTTACACAATGAAAACAAAAATTACAACTCTTCTCAAACAAACGCAACGGACGTTTATCACCCCCTGCTTGCGTGGGATCTTTGCCTGTGATGGGGTTAATCCGTGGACCACCAAGCGATCAGATCATTCCAGAGTTTCATTGATTTGTGAAGGAATCAAAAAACCAAATTAATTATCTCGGCAACAGCGAGATAACCACTCTTCTCGAGATCGTAGCTAGGTACGATCTCAAGGGAAGGAACCGGGCTATGGATCTGACGAACTCCTCTTCCTTATGTCGAATAACTCGATCCAATCTCCTCCTCCTCTCTGAAATTTGTGCTCCTCAGTCTCTGATTTAGCAGGGCTGCGCCAAGGCTAGAGAATTCTAGATCCTTCGAATTGCTCCTTCTTTATGTAGGGATTCACCAAGATCTGCTAGCATCTCTCAAATTCATCAAAACCTCATCCTAGCTCCTCTGAAATTTGTGGCTCTCTTCAGATCTGCCTTTATAAGGGTTCTAAGGGTGTATTTATAGGTTTTAAATGTCGTGTTTGTGGATAGGAATGTCGTGTTTGTGGATAGGGTCGAAGAACAACCGTTATTATCCGTTTAGGTGGGTTTTCGGTTATATAACAGCTTCCACATGTTTAAGGATAACCCCACATATTTATGGATGACCTCAAGGAGTTCTATAAGCCAATCTTATTAGAAAACATGCCGGCAGTTGACTTGGGCGCGAGTCACTTCGATTGTCTCTCACATGTCCGAGATAACTTGGACTGTCTCGGGTATTTTAGTCTTAACTCTTTCGTCCAACCTCAAAATAAGATGATTGAAGATGATTTGGAAAGATAACAAAGAAACCTATAACTTTTGTCTTTTAAGATTCTTCAAATTTAAATTGAATCATGGATAAAATATATAAGACATAATTAGTGTCTTGCAGGTACAAAACAGTCTGGACTGTCTCGAGTGTTTTGGCTCTAACTCCCTCGTTCAACCTCAGAATGAGTTGATCCAAGATACATTAGAAAGCTAACGAGAATCTCTATAACTTTCCATTAGTGAGACACCCATGGAATGAGTAAGACACGAGTGATGATTCATCCTTTGCGGTCGAAATGTAACTCCCGACCGGATCGTATCTTCATTATTCTGTTGTTTCGTTATTTCATACGGTTTGTCGACTCACTTCATGCGCTTTTCGACGTCATATAATTATCTTTGACTCGTTCATCATCTCCTCTTTATCTTGAGCTACATGCGGGAACCTATAGGCATTTTTTAACGCCTACAGATACCCCCTCCAAAGTGTTTCGGTCTCGTTTCTTTTATAAAAGAGCATAAAATACTTTGGATGTGATAGGCCCCACCTTCAGTCGGTGTACAAGGACCTATAGTTGACTTCGGTTCTTGACTCTTTCAATTTCCAGTATATTCAGTGCTTTATTGAATAGCTAAAATTTTCCTGGTGTTGCATTTATCGCTTGGCCGTTGTCGAAGTCTCAAATCGAAACTGATAAGTTGGCTTTAGTTCATATCGTTGAGTTGACTTTGAATTGATTATCTTCATCAAAAATTCATATCTGAACTTTAGAATTGATGGGAGATTACGCGTTGAGCATTATTATCATGCGTTGACCGACGTAAATGCGTTGACCTGTGTTGACTGAGACCACGTGTTGACCAGCATTGACTCAGAGCCGCGCGTTGATCGGTGTTGACTTTTATCATAACGCGTTGACTGGTGTTGACCTAGAGATACGTGTTGACCTGCGCTGACCTTAGGGTTTTGTATTGACCGGTATTGACTTTTATCGTAACGCGTTGATCAATGTTGACTTTTGTCGTGATGAGTTGACTGACGTTGACTTTCGTCGCAACGCGTTGACCGGCGTCTATATAGTTTATGCTCTTAAGGTGTTGGAGCGTGGCGGTCCTAAATGTCGGGCTGCAGGACCAACTATTAAAGTTGTTTCGTCTGTAGGTATGGATCTAATCCTAAAGTTTGTTGGATGTTCAAGTCACTAGATCAACTAATGAAGCTGGTGCGTCAATGCCTCTTGCCTTTATAGGATTTTTGGCAAACCCTCAGCCATCAACGGGTTTGATGAACCTTTACCGACTACCGTTTGAGTCGGGCTATAGCATGCAGATTGTTTAAGTCCGTTCTACATGTAACGTTGTGTTAAAAGAGTTAACTCTCTTAGTGCTACGAATTTGAATATGTACTTCTTCATTTGTACGAAAATAGACTACCCGGCAATGCGTGTTAAGCACTGACTTATCCCTACTTAGGCTTCGGGATAAAATTCCCCAGACTTGTATTCTAGTGTCTTTTTCACTCGGTGAAAGACTAAACCGGCAACGTGTGTTAGACGTAGACTTCAGATTTTTTGGCAAATCCTCAGCCATCAACGAATTTAACATGCCTTTACCGATCACCGTTTGAATCAGGCTAACATGCAGATTGTTTAAGCCCGTTCCGCATGCAACGTTGTGCTAAGAGAGTTAACTCTCTTAGTGCTGCAATACGCGTAGGCTTTATCTTTCTCACGGGAATAGACTACCCGGTGTAGGCATCTAAAAATGCCTATAGATGTTCGCACACAGCTCGAAACAAAGAGTGGACGATTCAAGAAGAATTATCCAATTGGTCGATGTGCACGTCAGTCAGCTCGCGCACGTCAGTCAACGCGCTCACGTCAGTCAACACGCACCTGTCGGTCAGCCCACGTGTGTCATTCAGCCACAAGTGACCAGACGCACTCGTCAGTCAGCTCGCGCGCGTCAGTAGGATCCAAAGTGCCTGACGCGCCTGTCAGGCGGATCCAAAATACCCGACGCGCCTGTCAGGCGGATCCAAAGTGCTTGACACACCTGTCAGGCGGATCCAAAGTGACCGACGTGCCTGTCAGACAGATCCAAAGTGGCCGACGCGCCTATCAGGCGGATCCAAAGTGTCCGACGCACCTATCAGGCAGATCCAAAGTGCCCGCCGTGCTTATCGGTCAGATCCAAAGTGACCGAACGCACTCGTCAATCAGCCCACGCGTGCCGGTCAGCTCCAAGTTCAGCCACAAGTGACCAGACGCACTCGTCAGTCAGCTCGCGCGCGTCAGTAGGATCCAAAGTGCCTGACGCGCCTGTCAGGCGGATCCAAAATACCCGACGCGCCTGTCAGGCGGATCCAAAGTGCTTGACACACCTGTCAGGCGGATCCAAAGTGACCGACGTGCCTGTCAGACAGATCCAAAGTGGCCGACGCGCCTATCAGGCGGATCCAAAGTGTCCGACGCACCTATCAGGCAGATCCAAAGTGCCCGCCGTGCTTATCGGTCAGATCCAAAGTGACCGAACGCACTCGTCAATCAGCCCACGCGTGCCGGTCAGCTCCAAGTGACCGAACACACTCATCAGTCAGCTCACGCGCATCGGTAAACTCCAAGTGCTGTAAAGAAGCTAACGAACGCATGAAGCAAGTTAACAATGCGTACAAGTCAACAAGATGATCAAATACACAAAACGGCAGAAAATACAAGTCCTGGAAAATCGGAAAACACCAAAGGCCAAAACCCCCGTGCCCCCGCGTAGTTCGGTCGCAACCGACCCACGCCCGCACGGGTCGAACGTCACTGACCCGCGCCCCCCGCGGGTCTGCAGAGCCCGTCGCACAGATCCGACCCCCAAACATATTTTCGATGGTTTTGGGCTATTTCTCGGGATTTATCTATTCCAGGGGTTCCCAACTGACTTGATATCATCCACAAACATGGTTAGGCCATTATTAATTAAAGATAAGGCCAAATCTCTCATTCTCATCCGAATACCCGCATCTGAAGCTTATAAATACAAGCATAGGGGCTCAGTTCATGAGGAGGATATCAAGAAGGTGAAACGCTGCCGAATTGGAGAGTGGAACCACGAATTTACAACAAGGGTTAGCAGATCTTGGCGAGTTCATGTGCATAAAGAGTGGAGTTCGAGAGATCTGAGACTCGTCCCCTATTCGTCTGGATTTAAGCTTAGTCTTAATCTCGAGAAGAGCCGATCTCGCTTGGTCGGGATCATCGCTGTAGCGATTACTTCCTTCATGAAGTAGGAGCTCTGATTAATCATTCTGTCAACCGGATCTGATCCGTAGGCGGTCCACGGATATTAACGTCCCCGGCACAGGCAAAGATCACACGCAAGTAATGGGTGATAGACGCCCGTTGTGCTGTTTGATAAGAGTTGTAATCTTTATTTTCATTGTATAAAGAAGATCTTATAAAAAGATCAAGTTTTCTTTTTATTTGAGTTTATTGTAACGATTAAAGTTGTAATAGATTCGATGACTATGAAAACAGAAACTTTTGAACCAAACACGCTGGCGACCACAGTGGGAGCCAACAACTTCACTGCCGAAGCTGTCGTGTCGCAACTACGGATCCGGATCCCGGTTGAAGAAGAGGTCGAGTACGAGTTTGACCAACAGAAGTTTGAGAGTATCTATCCTCCTCCTCCTCCAGATCCTCCTCCACTCGCAAGCGCAGGAAGATCAACGCCTATCCCGCCTCTAACAAAGTCGGATCTGCAGATCTGAACTCCTCCTCAATCATGGAGTTGAGTACTGAAGGCGCGCCTACTTTATCGAAAAGAGCTCGCCAAAGGCAGCGTCAATGCCTCGCGCGCCAATTCGCTAAGGCTTTGGAGCCTGTAGACGGGATCCGCTACGAAGCGGATCTGAAATTCAAGGAGCGTCGAGCGCCCCACCAGCGGACGAATTACCAACCCTCCAAGTCCTTAACGAATGAATGGATCCAAGTTAGAAGGACCCGTTTGACCTTTGAGGAACGCATCCAAAAGTTCCGCGTACTGCTTGTGCACGCGCGAATTCTTGTGCAAAAAGCACAAAAGATGCAGAAGAAGTACATGGCCAAGAAACAACCAAGACTGCATCAAACTTGGAGGCCAAAGTACGAAACAGCGGCCGAAAATATCAAAAAATGCGGGTCACTTCAATCCGATCCTCCAAGCCGTGGGTCACTTCAATTCAACCCTCCAAGGCGCAGGTCACTTTAATCCGACCCTCCAAGGCGCAGGTCACTCAAATCTCACCCTCCAAGGCGCAGGTCACTTCAATCCGACCCTCCAAGGCGTGGGTCATTTTAATCCGATCCTTCAAGGCGATGGTCACTTTAATCTGACCCTCCAAGCCGTGGGTCACTCAAATCTAACCCTCCAAGCCGTGGGTCACTCAAGTCTGACCCGCGCTAGAACAATGATAAAAGTTGTTCTGTACGTGTTTCTCCGATTCCATCGAGTTTCGCATCTCCGATGGAGCCCCACGATAGCATGGATTTGTTCTATTTCAAGATGAGGATGGTGGATCACCTAGGCCCTTTGCACGAGGATCGAGGAAAAGTTCCGATCAAAGAACGCTTGGGTTCGATGATTAAACCCCGAGCAACTACTCGAGCTGGGGGTCGCACATGGAAAGCTCCTGTAACTGACCACCTCGGACCGTGAGTCATAGTCCAAGAGCTCGTCAAGAGTTCATGCTTACAAATGTGTGGCTCTAAACGCGTGACTCTTGAGAACGCCAACAAAGCGGCAAATCCCCTGAAAGAAACGTATTCATATGACGATAACAACGTTATACCTGGGAAGTCATACCAACACACGATAGGTTGCTCCGGTCATCTGACCGACGAGTTGTACTATCGGGCTGGGGGTACGAACAAGTCTCAGAAGAGAGGTACCGGGGAGATGGACTCTTATTATCCGTACACCAAGTTTATCAGAGCAGTATTATCAGTGTGTAGCTGCCCCAAGACTGCTCCGCAGAGGGTCTCGATATTCGAGAGGATCTCCAATGGAACGACTAAGTCCAAGAAAAAGCATTTCCATAAGAAGCAGTCGGTCATTCAAGGTGACGGATTTCTGGAAGTTACGATAAATATGGCTGATAAGGGAAAGTCGACTCGACCGTCTAGCTCCGACCCCTTTGTATCGCATCGTCTGACTCGGCTACGTGCAGGGACCACTAGATGTAGGGATTATCAGAGAATGCAGAGTAGATTATCCTTGGATGATGAAGCATCAAATGCTAACTCTGCAGTCGCTTCAGACAAAATAGTATCTAGTCTAGGACAATCCCACGAAGTGTTTATGATTAACACCGAGGAAGTAGCTAAAAATGGTTGAGGATGCTCTAGCTAAGCAAAAGAAAGCATTCAAGTTCAAAATGGAAATGGCTATGCTGCGGATGAGGGAAGAGCATGACCAGCAAATCCGAGTTTTGTCAAATCAGATAGGTGAATCCAGTCGTCGCAATGATATTAGCCAAGCGGTTAGCGATTCAGATGGGGATGAACACCTTAATACTAATAACCCTCTCGTTGATCAAAACACTAGGGGTGGCCCCACTGAAGACAACAACACCGGTGGTGGTCCCGCCAATGATGACAACACTCGAGGTAGCCCTGTTGTTCCTCTCACAAATCGTCCGAAGCATGATACAGACGAGGACGAAAAGATGAAGGACCTCGAGAGCTGTTGTTCCTCTCACAAATCGTCCGAAGCATGATACAGACGAGGACGAAAAGATGAAGGACCTCGAGAGCAAAATCAACGCTCTAATGTCTACCGAAGCATGATACAGACGAGGACGAAAAGATGAAGGACCTCGAGAGCAAAATCAACGCTCTAATGTCTACTCGAGAGGTGAAAAGGACCGGTATTCCGTGTCCTTACCCAAGGGAGTAGGATTCGATCCCGTACCCGGCAAAGTTTAACCTGATCAACTTCATGCCGTTTGATGGGAAGGGCTCGCCTACTCAGTACCTGATTTACTTTAAGTCTTACTTGGGCGTGATTTCTGGGAATGAATCACTAATGGTTCGGTCATTCGTTGGCACCCTTCATGGGCCCGCCTTCGATTGGTACCGCCGTCTCAAGCCTGGAAGCATCAACAGCTGGGATGACCTGAAGAACCTGTTCCTCATCCACTTCTTTGATGATAACGCCGAGATATCAGTCAGAACGCTCTTCGAGGAGAAACAGGAAGACAGAGAGACGGTCGACGACTTCATCAAACGCTTTTGGAATAAGGTGATGAACTGTCGAGATCCGATCACAGAGTACTTTATCCTCCAAACCTGTCACAACAACCTCTCTTTGGACGTATTGGAGGTTATGGGAGTAGCACCCTCCAATACCTGGAAAGAGTTAAAGATGCATGGAGAGCGGGCCAAACGCTTCCTCAGAAGGAAGAAGGCCGAGAGAAGCCAACCGACGGCTAATCCTCCGAACTCGAACTTTGCCTCCCATGGTAAGGGAAAAGCACCTGCAGCAGTTGTTGACGTTAATCAGACGTCACAACAACAACCCCAAAGGTAGCAAAAGACTTCGGATTGGAGACTCCAAAAAGAGTACTCTTTCAAAGATGAAGACGTTCCAGCCATCTTCGAGTCCCTCCTTGAAAACAACAAGATCAAGCTGCCACCTATTGCAAATCAAGAGGAAGCTGACAACACTGCGGATCCGAAGTACTGTGCGTACCACAGGAGGATCCTTTATCCTACCAAGGCTTGCTTCACTCTCAAGAATAGCATCCAAACCTTGGTTGAAGCCGGCGTCGTAATGCTCAATTAAGTCGAATGAAGACTCCGACAAGTACATGAGTATAAACTGCTCCTTCACACTTCGAAGAGTATACGAGTATAAACTGCTTCTCAAAACTCCAACAGGTATATGAGTCTAAACTATTTCCTTTCTTTCACGGGAAGTTCCTGGAGAGTGCTATGCCTGGTATTCTTAAGGATAACCCGGTCACCCAACTAAGTATAATGTTATACCCAGTTTCGCGAAGGAAGCTGGGGGTGGATGATTCATGTAACGGGAAGTTCCTGGAAGAATGCTACGTGTAATTTTCATAGGGATAACCCGATCATTACGAACAAAGTGATAAACACTAAACTCCCACTATGATTTCCGAACACTCTTTTGGTGAGATGAGATTTGATCACTTCGTTGGATCAATTTTTCCTCACAAAACTCTCATTGGTATTTGATGACTCACAGTCTTCCACCACAAAAACCCCTACCGATCAGACTAATTAACGGTAGGACCACCAAAATTCCATTCGATTGAATCCACTCAAACTCTCGCTACGTCTGTGCACTCAACACTCTCATTGTTAGAGTCCGGACATAATACTCCGAATTTTAACATCTTGATCATTGTCGACTGTCAAAACCCTCCGTGTTAAGTATTTGTCACTTAACACCAGGAACCCCTTTGAGTGATTTGTACGAGTCAACACTCCCACTATGATTTGTACTCCCACTCTCACTGTTCATTTGGTCAAAACTTCCTATAGTTAGGACCACAACCAAAGTCCCCTCTCGATTGCTTCAATGAACGAGAGGTCTACAAATTGAGCGATCAAACCTATAAAAGTTAGGATCATTTCAAAACTCCTCACTCGGTCAAACCTTCCTACAGTTAGGACTACAACCAAAATCACCTATCGATTCCTTCAATGAACAAGAGGTCCACAAATTAAGTGATCAAACCTATAAAAGTTAGGATTGTCTCAAACCCCCACTCGGTCAAACCTTCCTATAGTTAGGACCAAAACCATAATTCACTCTCGATAAACGAGAAACCCACCTTTAGTTCAATAATCAAACCTTCTAACAGTTAGGATTATTCAAAATTTTTTGATTCTCGGAGTGGAGATCTCACTCTTAGTTTCACTCTTCAGATTCTTAAGGTGGAGATCCCATTTCGAGTCTCCTTTTTAAATGGAGATAGAATATAAAATTTTTCCTCTTTGGTTTTGGGAGATAGAATATAAAATTCTTCCTCTCCCATTTTGGGTTCGTCTTTGCCCCAAGAGAAGACATCATCTTTCAACTCCATAATCCGTGCATCACACGTGTGGGGAATTTATCCTGAATCCTAAGTAGGGATAAGTCAACGTCTAACACGCGTTGCCAGTTTAGTCTTTTATCGATTGAAGAAGACACTAGAATACCAATCTGGAGCATTTTATCCTGAAGCCTTAGTAGGGATGAGTCAGTGCTTAACCTGCGTTGCTGGGTGATTCGTTCCCGTGAAAATGACTGAGTCTACGTATTCAGCATCGTAGTAACAAAAATCCATGCCTTTTATGTATGGGGAATTTTATCCCGAAGCCTAAGTAGTGATAAGTCAACGCCTAACACGCGTTGCCATTTTAGTCTTTTACCGATTAAAGAAGACACCAGAATACCAATCTGGGGTATTTTATCCTGAAGCCTAAGTAGGGATGAGTCAGTGCTTAACCTGCGTTGCTGGATGGTTCGTTCCCGTGAAAACGACCGAGTCTACGTATTCGATATCGTAG
Organism: Asparagus officinalis; assembly: GCF_001876935.1. Taxonomy (NCBI): domain Eukaryota; kingdom Viridiplantae; phylum Streptophyta; class Magnoliopsida; order Asparagales; family Asparagaceae; genus Asparagus; species Asparagus officinalis. The sequence goes on along the minus strand of NC_033801.1, from coordinate 62,315,915 downwards.
TAACAAAAATCCATGCCTTTTATGCATGGGAAATTTTATCCTGAATCCTGAGCAGAGATAAGTCAACGCCTAACACGCGTTGCCGGTTTAGTCTTTCACCGATTGAAGAAGACACCAGAGTCCAAGTCTGAAAAATTTTATCCCAAAGCCTAAGTAGGGATAAGTCAGCGCCTAACACGTGTTGTCGGGTAGTCTATTCCCGTGAGAAGGATAAAGTCTACGTATTCAATATCATAGCACTGTAGGTGTAAATTTTGATCTCCCGAAAACAGGGAACTTCGTTTGTATTGATAAGAACAGCTTATTACAAACTAATAATTAAATGTTTACAACAGAAGCGGAGGGAATGCCCTCCTTGTTTAACGTGGGTTCCTCGGTGGCGATAGGACGCCTCGCTCGGTGCTCGTGCCGAGTCTGCTTCCCTTGGACGATCCGATCAAAGTTGCTGCCGGAGCTTCAGTTCTCAAATGAGGGAGCCTTTGGCAAAGGTCCAGGTTCAACCTTTGGGAGATTAGCCAGCAGAATATGCAACAGCCAATCCCCCCTTCTGGGATCTTTCGACCTCTCCTTTTAGATTGCTGGAAGAGGCTCTTAAATGCGAGGGAGACAGCTTGACCGCTCCTTGAATTATGGGATGTGACCACACGTCGTTCAGAGATATTCTACTGTTCACCTGCAACAGGAGCGGTCATTCGAGGAGCCATGTTTTACATCCCATCACTTAGGAATGGGAAAACCCCTCCTCGTATGCGTGACAGCGGCTGTCAGATACTCGAGTGGATATGGCCAACTCAGTGAGTGCCGGCGGCCCTCCCTTCTGCTTGGACAAGTGAGGTAAGCTGCGTTTATGAGGGTGCAGGCTGATTGGGCACTGGTCTAATCACTTGTACTGTGAGCGGCCATTCGGCGGGCATGGAGTACCGTGCCTTCTCTCTTCAGGTCGAGAGGGGCGGGAAAGTGGGTTCCCGGTACTCGAGTGGGTCTGGACAGTTCGTCGAATACTGGTGGATCAAGCTCTTGACCCAGACAGCCGAAGTGAGCTGCATTTATGAATGTTTAGGTCGACTCGACACCTGCCCAATCATTCGTACTATGAGCGGCCACTTGACGGTCTTGGAGTATTGTGCCCTCTCCCTTGATTCGTGGGATTCGACCACTGATGTAACTGTTCCCATACTCCAAGTGGGCAGTTGACAATGAGCTGGCGAGTCTGCAGCTTGGGTCTGCAGGCGAGCTTGGGACTACAGGCAGACTTGGGTCTACGGGCGAGCTTGCAGGCGAGCTGGGTCTGCAGGCGAGCTTGTGACTACAGGCAGACTTGGGTCTACAGGTGAGCTCGAGTATACAGACGAGCTTGTGACTACAGGCAAACTTGGGTCTTGATCGTGCAGGCGAAATTCGAGCTGCAGGCGAGCTCCTGAGCATGGATCGAAGAATAGGCCGTAACTTTCAAACCGTAAGTCGGAATTGGATGAATTATATATGAAAATCGCCTATCTCGATGAGATGGAGCCATCCGAACTGAGCTGAAGGCTTCGGTTCGCTTCCTCCGCTTCGCCAAATTCCTTACGGTTTGGGAGATATCTGTGTTTTCCCCTTTTTATCAGTGTTTTTCCCCTTTTTGCTATTTCGGGCGAGGTTTTGGCAGTTTTGTTCTGAACTTCTCTAATAAGGATTTAAAGGCAATTTTATTGCCTACAAGCACTAAGAGAGTTAACTCTCTTAGCATAACATCACATATGGAACGGACTTAAAAAATCCGCATGCAAGCCCAATTCAAACGGTAATCGGTAAATGCACATCAAATCCGTTAAAGGCTGAGGATTTGCCAAAAATCCTAAGTCTACGTCTGATACACGTAGCTGTTTAGTCTTTTCATAGGAGAAAGATAAAGTCTACGTATTCAATATCATAGGGCTAAAAGAGTTAACTCTTTTAGCATAACGTTACGTGCGAAACGGAATTAAATAATTCGCACGCTAGCCCGACTCAAACGGTAGTCGGTAAAGGCTCATCAAACCCGTTGATGGCTGAGGGTTTGCCAAAAATCCTATATATGCGAAAGTCACTGACGCATCAGCTTCATTAGTTGGTCTCGTGACTTGAGCATCCAACAACCTCAGGATGAGATCCATAACTATAAATGAATCAGCTTTAACAGTTGGTCCTGCAGCCCTAACATTTAGGACTACCACGCTCCAACACCTTAAGAGTTTAAACTGTGTAGACTCCAGCAAACGTACGAGTATAAACTATGTTAACGTCAGCCAACGCGTTACAGCAAAGGTTCACGCCGATCAACACGCTACAGTAAAGGTCGATGTCGGTCAACGCATCAGCAATTTTGCCAAAATAAGGCAAAGGATGATTTCAGGGAGTTCAATCGCATTCAGATATGAATTTCTGATGAAGATGATCAGTTCAAAGTCAACTCAATGACACGAGCTAAATTCAAAAACTTACGCATTAACTTCAGTTCAAGATTTTGACAACGGTCAGACGATAAACACAGCGTCAGAAGAACTTTATCTATTCGACAAAATACTAAATAGACTGAAGGCTGAAGAAGTCAAGAATTGAAGCGGTTTACAGGTCCCTCTACGAGATTGAGGAAAGGACCTATCTTATCCAAAGCATTTCAGACTCTTCTATAAAAGAATGAGTCTTAAATACTTTGGAGGGGGTATATGTAGGCGTCTAAAAATGCCTATAGGTGTTCGCACACAGCTCAAAACAAAGAGTGGACGATTCAAGAAGAATTATCCAATTGGCCGCTGCGCAAGTCAGTCAGCTTGCGCACGTCAGTCAACGTGCCCACATCAGTCAACACGCATCTGTCGGTCAACTCGCGCATGTCAGTCAGCCACAAGTGACCAGACGCACTCGTCAGTTAGCTCGTGTGTGTCGGTCAGATCCAAAGTGCCCGACGTGCCTGTCAGGCGGATCCAAAGTGCCCGACGTGCCTGTCAGGCAGATCCAAAGTGACCGACGTACCTGTTAGGCGGATCCAAAGTACCCAATGCGCTTGTCAGGAGGATCCAAAGTACCCAATACACCTATCAGGCAGATCCAAAGTGCCCACCGTGCTTATCGGTCAGATCCAAAGTGACTAAACACACTCGTCAATCAGAACCAAACGCACTCGTCAATCAGCCCACGTGCGCCGGTCAGCTTCATGTGATCGAACGCACTCATCAGTCTGCTCGTGCGCATCGGTCAACTCCAAGTGCCGTAAAGAAGCTAACGAATACATGAAGCAAGTTAACTATGCGTACAAGTCAACAAGACGATCAAATACGCAAAAGACAGAAAATACAAGTCCCAAAAAACCGAAAAACACCAAAGGCCAAAATCCCCGCGCCCCCACGCGGGTCGGACGCAACCGACCCGTGCCCGTGCGGGTCGGACGTATCTGACCATGCCCCTACGGGTCGGACGCCGCGCCGACCCGCGCCCCCACGAGTCGGGCAGAGCCCGTCACGCAGATCCGACCCCCAAACGCGTTTTCGAAGGTTTTGGGTTATTTTCTCAGGATTTATCTATTCTAGGGATTCCCAACTGATTTGATATCATCCACAAACATGGTTAGGCCGTTATTGACTGAAGATAAGGCCAAATCTCTTATTCTCATCCGAATACCCACATCCGAAGCTTATAAATACAAGCCTAGGGGCTCAGTTCACGAGGAGGACATCAAGAAGGCGAAACGCTGCCGAATTGGAGAGTGGAGCCACAAATTTATAGCAAGGGTTAGCAGATCTTGGCGAGTTCCTGTGCATAAAGAGTGGAGTTCGATAGATCTGAGACATATCCCTTATTCCTCCGGATTTAAGCTTAGTCTTAATCTTGAGAAGAGTCGTGATCTCGCTTGGTCGGGATCATCGCTGTAGCGAATACTTCCTTCGTGAAGTACGAGCTCTGATTAATCATTCTGTCAACCGGATCTGATCCGTAGGCGGTCCATGGATATTAACGTCCCCGGTACAGGCAAAGATCTCACACAAGCAACGGGTGCTAGATGCCCGTTGCGCTGTTTGACAAGAGTTGTAATCTTTATTTTCATTATATAAAGGAGATATTATAAAAAGATCAGCTTTTCTTTTTATTTGAGTTTATTGTAACGATTAAAGTTGTAATAGATTCGATGACAATGAAAACAACAACTTTTGAACCAAACACCCGGCAATGCGTGTTAAGCACTGACTTATCCCTACTCAGGCTTCAGGATAAAATTCCCCAGACTTGTATTCTGGTATCTTTTTTCAATCGGTGAAAGACTAAACTGGGAACGTGTGCTAGACGTATATTTTTCTCTAGTTAGGGATCAAGATAAAATCCTCGTGTATAAAGTGCACGGATTTGAAGTTGAAAGATTGTGTCTTCTCTTGGGGCAAAGACGAACCCAATGCTGGAGAGAAAGAATTTTATATTCTATCTCTAGTTGCAAAGGAAACTCAAAGTGGGATCTCCACTTTGAGAATCTGAGGAGTAAAACTAAGAGTGAGATCTCCACTTTGAGAATCTGAGGAGTAAAACTAAGAGTGGGATCTACACTCCGAGAATCAAAAAGATTCGGATAATCCTAACTGTCGGAAGGTTTGATTACCGAACTAAAGGTGAATTTCTTATTTTTTGAGAGTGAATTGTGGTTTTGGCCCTAACTGTATGGAGGTTTAACCAAGCGGGAGTTTGAGATGACCCTAAATGTAGGAATGTTTGATCACTCGATTTTAAAGTGGACCTCTCGTTCATGGAAGGAATTGAGAGGAGATTTTGGCTTTAGCCCTAATTGTAGGAAGGTTTGACCAAATAAGGGGTTTGAGGTGACCCTAATTGTATGAAGGTTTGACCACTCGATTTGAAAGTGGACCTCTCATTCATGGAAGGAATCAAGAGGAGATTTTAGCTTTGGCCCTAACCATAGGAAGGTTTGACCAAATGGGGGTTTGAGCGATCCTAACTGTTTAAAGGTTTGATTATTCAATTTATGGACCTCTCGTTTATGGAAAGAATCGAGAGAGGATTTTGGTTGCGGTCCTAACTGTCTAAAGGTTTGACCAAGTGGGAGTGAAAGTATAAATCACAGTGAGAGTATTGACTTGTATGAATCACTCAGTGAAGGTTTTCGATGTCAAATGACGAGATCTTAACACGAAGGGGATTTGACAATCGTAATAGACCGTTCGAATTAAAATTTCCAGTGCTATGTCAGGACTTTAACAGCGGGAGTAATGATCGGGTTATCCCTAAGAATATTACATGTAATAATCTTCCGGGAACTTCTCATTACATGAATTATCCACCCCTAGCTTTCCTTACGAAACTGGATCTAATGAGGAATACTTTGTTTTATGCTGAATGGTCGGGTTATCCTTAAGAATATCACATATGATATTCCTCCAGAAACTTCCCGTTAAAATTAGGAAATAGTTTAGACTTGTATACCTATTGGACTATGCATGGAGCAGTTTATCCTTATACACCTGTTGGAGGGTTGAGAAGCAGTTTATACTCATATACTATTCGGAGTGTTGAGAAGCAGTTCATACCCGTATACTCTTCGAAATGTTGAGAAGCAGTTCATACTCGTATACTCTTCGGAGTGAGGCGTTCTTATTTGGCTTATCCAGCGTTATGACGTCGGCTTCAACCAAGACTTAGATGCTATTTTTGAGGGCGAAACAAGCCTTGGTGGGATGAAGGATCCTCTTGTGGTACGCACAGTACTTTGGATCCGAAGTATTATTAGCTTCCTCCTAATTTGTGATAGGTGACAGCTTGATCTTATTGTTTTCAAGAAGGGATTCAAAAATGGTCGGAACGTCTTCGTCTTTGAAGGAGTACTCTTTTTGGAGTCTCAGATCCAAAGTCTTTTGCTGTCTCCGGGGTTACTGTTGTGACGTCTGATTAACATCAATAGCTGGTGCTGGTGTCTTCCCCTTACCATGGGAAGTGAAGTTTGAGTTTGGAGGGTTAGCCATCGATTGGCTTCTTTCGGCTTTCTTCCTTCTGAGGAAGCGTTTGGTCTGCTCTCCGTGCACCTTCAACTCTTTCTAGGTGTTGGACGGTGATACTCCCATAACTTCCAAGATATCAATGGACATATTGTTATGATAGTTTGGAGGATGAAGTCCTCTGTGACTGGATCTTGGCAACTCATTGCTTTATTTCGGAAGCGCTTGACGAAGTCGTCGATCGTCTCTTCATCTTCCTGTTTCTCCTTAAAGAGCATCCTAATTGATACCTCAGTGTCATCATCAAAGAAATTTCTGAGAAATAAGCTTTCCATGTCATCCCATCTATTGACGCTTCCAGGCTTGAGACGACGGTACCAATCGAATGCAGCCTCGTGATGGGTGCCTACGAATGACCGAACCATCAAGGCTTCATTGCTAGAAATCATACCCAAGTGAGACTTGAAATAAATCAAGTGTTGAGTGGGGGAGCCTTTCTCGTCAAACGACGTGAAGTTGATCAGGTTGAACTTCACCGGATACGGGATCGACTCCCACTCTCTTGGGTAAGGACACGGAATACTGATCTTCTTCACCTCTTGAGTAGACATCAGAGCGTTGATTTTGCTCTCGAGGTCTTTTATCTTTTCGTCCTCATCTGTATCATTCTTTGGATGATTTCTAAGAGGAACAACGCGGCCACTCCCGGCATTGTCATCTTCGGTGGGATAACCCCCAGTGTTGTTGTCTTCAGTAGGGCCACCCCCAGCGCTTTGGTCAGCCGAAGGGTTGTCTTCATCGAGTTGTTCGTCTACATCTGAATCGCTACCTACTTGGTTAGCAATGTTACAACGGCTGTATTTATCAAGTTGATTGGACAGAGCCCAAATCTGTTGGTCATGCTCTTTCTTCATCCGCATCATGGCCATTTCCAATTCGAACTTGAAGTTCTCTTTTTGCTTAGTCAAAGCATCCTCAATGATTTTGGCCATTTGCTCGGTGTTGATCATAAGTGCGTCGCGGGATTGTCCTGGGCTGGATACCATATTGTCAGAAGCGATTGCAGAGTTGGTATCTGATACTTCATCATCCGAGGATAATCCTCTCTACATTCTCTGATAATCCCTTTGTCTAATGGTTCCCGATCGTAACCGGGTTAGACGATGTAATATGAGCGGGTCAGAACTAGAAGGTCGAGTAGACTTTCCTCTATCAGCTATGTTAATTATGATTTTTGGAAGTTCGTCATCTTGAACGGCTGATCGTTTCTTGCAGAAACGTCTTGGCTTAGTATTCGATGCTTCAGAGGAAAACCTTTGGAATACCGAGACCCTTTGTGGAGTAGTCTTGGGATAGCTACACACTGATAATACTATCCTGATTAGTTTGGCGCACGGACAATGAAAGTCCGTCCCCTGGGTATCTCTCTTTCGAGATCTGTTCGTACCCTCAGCCTGATAGTACAACTCATAGGCATGATGGCCAGATAAATCAATCGCGTGTTAGCTTGACTTCTCAAGAATAATGTTGTTGTCTGACAAACACGTTTCCTTCTGAGGATTTGCTACCTTGTTGGCGTTCTCAAGAGGCACTCGTTTGGAACCACGCCTTCGTGAGCATGGGGTCTTAACGGGCTCTTGGATTTTAACATGCAATCCAAGGCAGTCTGTTATAGGAATTTTCTCTTTATGAGAAGGCTCCGAATTGTTACGAGGGTATGTACGACCCCTAGCTCAATGAGTTGCTCCGGGTTCATTCACTGGGCCCAAGCGTTCTTTGATCGAAAATTTGCCCCGATCTTCGGGTAAAGGACCAAGACGATCCTTTAATGGAATCTTGAACTTATAGAGATCCATGTTGCCGTAGGGCTTCGCCGGATGTGCAGGAGTAGAGTGAGCGGGATCTGTAGTTCACGAAGGCTGAATAGTAACTTCATCTGCCTTTGTCTTAGGTGCTGATTTGACATTTGGCATCCAAACCCGTTTATACTTGGGCAATTTCTTAACCGCCTCTTCTTTCTGCATTTCTTGTGCTTTTTGCACAAGGATCCAGGCGTGCGCAAGAAGTGCTTGGCGCTTCTGAATGCGCTCCTCCAGAGTGGAACGGTTCTATTTGACACGAATCTATTCGTTAATAGGTGATTTGGAGAAGAATCCTGAAGCTTGTTGTGGCGATGGTTTAGCCACTTGGAATCTCCTGGACTTCAGATCTGCTTGGTAGCTGAGCTCATCCACTTGCTCCAAAGCCTTAGCAAATTGGCGAGCGAGACATTGGCGACGCCTCTGACGAGCCCTCTTCGATAAAGTTGGCACACGTTCAGCAATCAACTCCTTAATGGATGCGGTATCCGGATCTGCGGCTTTGGCTTCATCGGACGACGACGGATCGTCGCGAGGTGCAACTGTAGCAGCGGTAGTGGGGAGGTCGCATTCTTGGATCTTCAAATCTGAAGACTAGCGGATCTTTCGGGAGGAGGAGACCTTCCTGCACTTGCGAGGAAAGATGGAGGGGGAGGAGGAGACTTACTCCTCGAACTTCTGTTGGTCGAACTCGTATTCGACCTCTTCAGCCACGGGGATCTTGATCGACGGCTGCGGCACGACAGTCTCGACAGTGAGGCTATTGGCTCTAACTATGGTTGCTAGCTTGTTTGGGTGGAAAGTTGATATCTTCATTGATGTATTCATTACAACTTCAGTTATTACAATGAAAACAAAAAAGATAGTCATTTTATAAGACTCTTACACAATAAAAACGAAAAATACAACTCTTCTCAAGCAAACGCAACAGACGTTTATCACCCACTTCTTACGTGGGATCTTTGCCTGTGCGGGGGTTAATTTGTGGACCACTAAGCGATCAGATCAATCCAGAGTTTCGTTGATTCACGAAGAAATTAAGAAACCGAAGCAATTATCTCAGTAACAGCGAGATAACCACTCTTCTCGAGATCGCGGCTAGGTACGATCTCAAGGGAAGGAACTGGGCTATGGATCTGATGAACTCCTCTTCCTTATGTCAAAGAACTTGATCTGATCTCCTCCTCCTCTCTAAAATTCATGCTCCTCGGTCTCTGATTCAGCAGGGCTTCGTCAAGGCTCGAGAATTCTAGATCCTTCGAATTGCTCCTTCTTTATGTCAGGATTCGCCAAGATCTGCTAGCCTCTCTCAAATTCATCAGAACCTCACCCTAGCTCCTTTGAAATTTATGGCAACCTTTAGATCTATCTTTATGAGGGTGATAGGGGTGTATTTATAGGTTTTAAATGTCGTGTTTGTAGATGGGAATGTCGTGTTTGTGGATAGGTCGAAGAACAACCGTTATTATCCGTTTAGGTGGATATTCGGTTATGTAACAACTTTCACATATTTAAGGATAACCCCATATGTTTATAGATGACCCTAAGGAGTTCTATAAGCCAATCTTATCAGAAAACATATCGGGAGCAGACTTGGGCGCGAGTCACTTCGACTATCTTGCACATGTCCGAGATAGCTTGGACTATCTCAGGTATTTTAATCTTAACTCTTTCGTTTAATCTTAGAATGAGATGATTAAAGATGTGTTAGAAAGCTGACAAAGAGAGCTACAACTTTTGTTTTTTGAGATTCTTTAGATTCGAATTGCATCATAGCCAAAATGTGCAAGACATAATTGGTGTCTCGCAGGTACGAAACAGTCTGGACTGTCTCGAGTGTTTTGGCTCTAACTCCCTCGTTCGACCTCAGAATGAGTTGATCCAAGATACATTAGAAAGCTAACGAGAATCTCTATAACTTTCCATTAGTGAGACACACATGGAATGAGTGAGACACGAGTGATGATTCATCCTTTGCGATCAAAATGTAACTCCCGACCGGATCGCATCTTCGTTATTCTGCTGTTCCGTTATTTCATACAGTTTGTCGACTCACTTCATGTGTTTTTTGACATCATATGATCCTCTTTGACTCGTTCATCATCTCCTCTTTATCTCGAGCTGCGTGCGGGAACCTATAGGTGTTTTTTGACACCTATAAGAAGAATTACTCACTGATCGTAAGGTTTGAATTGGAACTCCCAGTCCATGATTGGACAGGATTGGCTCTTGGAGAACATGAATCTACTTGAGATGTCTTGAATCCATGAACTTCTTATATCTAAACCTTAATCTAGTCATGCTACACAGAGTATCGGGGGTCTCGTTGCCCGGTCAGCGAGCCGGGGGTCCAGGGGGCGACGCGCCCCTGGCTAGGGGGTTCGGGGGTCTCGTTGCCCGGTCAGCGAGCCGGGGGTCCAGGGGGCGACGCGCCCCTGGCTAGGGGGTTCGGGAGGGTAGACTACCCCCCGACGGGGTTCTGAGCAGCTTCCCGAAGCTCCATGGTATACACCGGGTTATGTATTGGATTTCGTTACCCGAACGCATGCCTGAGCTCTAGGTTTTGCTGGTTAAACGCAGTCCTGAGGTCTATATTTTGCTGATGAAATACAGTCTTGAGATCTGCGTTTTGGTTCTGGAATGTACTCCTGAGAGTTGTGTTTTGGTTCTGGAATGCACTCCTGAGAGTTGCGTTCTGTTTAAGAAATGCATCCCTGAGGACTATGTTTTGGTGTTGGAACCTGTTCCTAAAGACTGCGTTCTATTTGGGAAATGCACCCCTGAGGGCTGCATTTTGATGTTGAAACGTGCCTCTGAGGGTTGCATTCTATTTGGGAAACGCACCCCTGAGGGCTTCGTTTTGGTTGGCTTATGCAAGGCTCATGCTTGGGCACATAAAAGTGAGGCTTGCGTTCTATAGTAGAAACACAGAGCTCGTGTTGAGGCTCACAAACGCGGAGCTCGTGTTGATTGGCGGATCGGTTCTCTTGGAGTTGTGCTCATCATCGGGATCTCCTCCTTCGTTGAGCGGCATTTTCCTTAGCTTGTTTCAAGGCCTTGGTGGCATCACCACATGAGTTGACCTGGTTTGTCCCCATAATAGGCCTCCTGAGACTCGATACCCGTCGTCTTAGCGTGGGTTTGGCTGAAACTAAGCCCACTCCATCGTAGGAGGGGCTGTCTGAGCAATCAGGCCCAAAGGAGAGGTCTTCCTTGGGTATTTGACTGCAATTAGAGTAGTTAGAGCTTTAGTCTCATTGGAGACTTTGTGGATCTTACGCATAGCCTTGGGGCTAAGGGATCCAGATGAGAGGGCCTCCTCAAACTTAGCTTGATCAAACTCTACCACGAGAGTTTTGACTGTTGTTTCAGTGAGGTTGACGTCGGATTGCGCCACCACTTTTTCCTCAGTGAAAAAGCTAGTCCCCAGCGAAGTCTCCATCTTTTATTTGTTAAAAAATTTATAATAAGAAAATGAAATAAAAGAATTAAATTTGATTTATTCTCTCTAACTGCTTAGAAAAAGAATGTTTACAACTCTCTCAAACTAGATTACAATTTAAATTTTCTGATTACAAAAGAGAAGAGAATTGATGCGAATTCTCCCCTATATTTAATTCTAGGTTCTTCACGGTAGCGATGGAATACCTCCCTCGAATGCTCGAGTCGAGTTTGCTTTCCATTGACGACCCAAACGTCTTGTTTCATTGGAACGTGGTTGATCCCTCTTAATTGATATCGAGGATAACTTGCGTGGCAAGTTTGAAATTAACTCTTAATGAGTTTATGAACTTAGAGTGAGTTTTAAACTCTGTGAAAAGAGTTGTTTGAACCGAAAATTCGGTTAATAGCCTAGTGAGTTTGTTGTTGCTCAAGGATGCCTCAAGTTCTCTTTGTTGCCAAGTATTTCTCTCCATCCAATCTCCTCAAATGCCCGCCAAAGATCTCTTCTTTGCTGCCAAGACAAAGGATCCAAATAAGCTGATTTCCCAGCTATTTATAGAGGATTAAGGGGTGTAACTGCCCCCTTAATCCGCTCCTAAGTGGAGTTGTAATCCTCTCAAATTGTGGAAAACGGTTTTGGAACTGTTCAACTTATGTTTGAACGAGCCAAACGCCGAAAATGATGTTTTGGGCCCGAACTCTGTGTTTAAGAATTAAAACGCAGAGTTGGGCATGTTTTGGCAGCTGAGAACGCACAGGTCGCTCTACATTTTGAGTCTGAGACGCAGGAATGAACTCTGCATTTGGATCTGGAACGCAGAGTTGGGTTCTGCATTTTCGACTAAAAACGTAGCAATGAAGTCTGCGTTTGGATGTTACAACGCAGGGAGGACCTCTGCGTTTTAATGTTGAAATACATGTCTGACCTCTTTGTTTTGATGTAAAGAGACCATCAATTTGTGGTATCTTTTGCTAGAGTTTTGCAAAGATCACCATCTTGTAATCTTCTTCTTGGCTCCTTAAAAATATGAGAGTCATCAGATTATAACTCCTGATGTTGATTGTAAAGGCTGTTGATTAGAGCTTTCATCAGTTGGTGCGAAGGTCGTCAGATTGTAACCTTCATCGATCGACGTGAAAGTCTTACAATTATAACCTTCTGAAAATCGTTAGATTATAACTTCCATTTATCGGTGTCTGATGGGGGATCAGCTATTTGTAATAATTTTTAGATAACCTACAACGAGGGCGGTAGATCTTAGGCTATAGAGGTAGAGGCAATAGAGAGGTGGTGGTGGTCCGTGGGAGTAGTGGTGGAGCCACATGGGGCTTGCCCTGGGTAGCTGCCTAGGGCAAGAAAGTGAAATCTGGGAGCCCCGTCATCGACTTCTTCGACGGTCAAGCTCGAGGAGCTTCTCCTCGCTTCCCCGCTCAAAGCTAGATTTTGTGCCGACTCTGACGACAGAGGAGTAGGAGGACGAGGCACCTCCTTCGCCGATGTTTGCGTCTTGGGATTCATTGCCAGCCAGGATTATTTTTTTGCCCAGTGCAAAAAAAATTCTGGCTATGCCACTGCTTAGGAGGCGAAGCTGTGAGAGCAAGGGCACGGTCTCCGGCGTGTTGCTAGTCACGGCCTCCAGCGAATAGGCCACCAAAGAAAGAAGCGAGGCAGAGAAAGTAGAGAGAGTGAGATCTGACAGAAAGCCCATGAGATGAGAGAGAGAAGGACAATTATGAGGGAGAGACAAGAACCATGGTATCTGCAGACAAAGAATGGGGACAGACAGATTAAGTAGAGAGAGAGAGAGAGAGAGAAAGTTAGGGATTAAGTAATGATAACTCATCCTAGTTTTCAAAAAGAAGATGTTTTTTTAAATCCATCTTATCATTAAGGGTTCAGATTTATCCACTCTCACTACCAAGAAAATTTAGTTTACTTTGTACCAAGTTCCTCCATCTTCATATATATATACATATACATATACATATATATGGATTGATGGTTGTAAGCTGACGGCTCATTTAGTAAAATGATACACCAAAAGATGAAATGATGAGGTCCACACCTTTTAATGTGACAACTAGAATGGACCTCATTACATGTGCATCTCTTGGTAGCTCGTTTTGTGGAATGAGCCGCAACCTCATACACATTTTTTCATACACGCACACACATAAACCCTAGACAAACGGATTGACCTACTAACCCCACGACTTCATTGACTTCACGGACCTTTCTTTGACATCAATCACTAACTTAACCAAATGAAAGACTAGATAGTTGTGGTGAAAAACACAACCATCTCTCATACCCATTTTTTCTTATATATATAAGAGTTTTATTCTATATGAGTAAAGATCCTATAAAATTAAGTGGATAGAAACAATTGTCAAATTGAACTTTCTATCACTTCCTTATGCTTTGAGATTCGTGCTACACATGAATATTATATTTGAGATTTGTACCTTCATTTGTATCACATGCTAGTACAAATCTCAAAACATAATGAATGGATAAAAAATTAATGGACAAATAGCCCCTATTCACTTAAGTTTATAGGAGCTTTACTCCATCTCTCTCTCTCTCTCTCTCTCTCTCTCTCTCTCTCTCTCTCTCTCTCTCTCTCTCTCTCTCTCTCTCAAGTTTATTCACACATATTTGATGACACATGGATTACAATGAATGGTTTAAATTTTCAAAATAGTTTGGCAGAGATGTGCCACTGCTAGAAAATGGGGTTTTGCCTACGGAAATATAGCGACGAAAATTTCCGTCGCTATATGTAACGTTATAGCGACGGAAAATTTTGTAGCTATATTTCCGTCGGCAAAATATTTTTGCCGACGGAAATGGACATATTAGCGACGAAAATTTTTCGTCGCTTTAATTTTCCCGACAGAATTTTAGCGACGGCAAATTTCCGCCGCTAAAAAATTCTTTAGCGACAGAAATTTTCGTCGCTAAAGAATTTTTCGGGGAAAAAACTGGGCACGGACATGCCCAAATGTTTTTGGCAGCCCGGCCCCCGAGGAGCGATTTCATCCCCCAAATCCCCTCTCAATTCACCCTCTCCCTATCCCCCCCTCTCCTCAATTCCCCCCCCCTCCTCTCACCCTCATCTCGTCTCCTTCGTGGGATCGAACACACGACGAGGCCGCCGCGCCCCAACCCACCCGTCCGCCTCTCCTCTTCTCTCTTTCAAGTACCATATTCCCCCATCATCCTCTCTTTCTCTCTCCCTATCATTACTTCTCTCTGACTCTCTCTCGTCGGGACGGCGGTGCAATCACGACCGTCGGCGTCGGCCAACGAGAGAGAGACAAAGAGAAGGTTATGTAGGGGGGAAGATTAAGAGAGATTTATTTTTTTAGTTTTGAATTTATTAATTATAATTTTTAATTACAATTAGAGTTTAATTTTTGTAAAATAAAAATATTATGGAAAAAACCCAAACCCTAATAAAAAATATTCATTTTGATGAAATTATAATATAAAAAAATTAAATTTAGTACGGGTTATGGTTAGGGTTAGGGTTAGGGTTAGACGAGGGTTAGGGTTAGGGTTAGGTGAGGGTTAGGGTTAGGGTTAGGGTTAGGGATAAGGTTAGGGTTAGGGTTAGGCGAGGGTTAGGGTTGGGTGAGGGTGAGGGTGAGGGTGAGGGTGAGGGTTAGAGTTAGGGTTAGGGTGAGGGTGAGGGGTTATGGCGAGGGCGAGGGTTAGGGGTTGGTTATGTTTGGGTGAGGGTTAGGGTTAGGGTTAAGGTTAACGTGAGGGAGAGGGTGAGGGCGAGGGGTTATGGCGAGGGCGAGGGTTAGGGTTAGGGTTAGGGGTATGGCAAGGGCAAGGGTTAGGGGTTGGTTATGTTTGGGTGAGGGTGAGGTTTAGGGTTAGGGTTTGGGCGAATGAGAGGGTGAGGTCGGGGGTTAGGGTTAGATGATGGTTACAATGAGGGTTACGTTGAAGGTTAGCATAACTATTACATCGCTAATTACATAGGAACTGTACACACATATTTGCGAGCCGTAGAATTCCCCGTCTAATAAATACTATATATAATCTCTCTATTTACCGGTCACATACGCGTACGGGATGGTTGGCTGATACAAGACCATCGTGTTCGGTCCGAACAACCTTTTCATACGCGTATGTGATGGGGGGACTTATATATAAATATTTATTAGATCTGTCTAGTGTGGACGGGTTAGGTATGTAAATGTGATGTGTATATGTATTTACATGTGTTCTTGTGTACTTTCATTTTGTTAGAGTTTCGGTGGTGCTTACTCGTTGTTCTCCGTGTACAAATGTCGGAGGGATATGCAGGAGTATATCCTTCCCACTATAGTGTACTTGGAGAACAGCGGGTAGGTGCTGTCAAAATTTTGACGAAATGATAGTACACTTGAACACACGTAAATACATATACACGTCACATTTGCATACCTAATGGGATAGAAGCCTTCCTCTGACAGCCAATCACACACATTTGTCCTAAATAAAAATAATATATGTACACTTGAACACACGTAAATACATATACACGTCACGTTTACATACCTAATGGGATAGAAGCCTTCCTCTAACAGTCGATCACACACATTTGTCCTAAATAAAAATAATATATATAGGGATATGCTCACATCCATTAATTTTTATATTCTAGATGCGGACAGTTCCTGACAAATCGTTCATGAGCATACCATGTGATCGGAGGCATCTTGACACCCGATACAAGGATGGAATAGAAGCCTTCTTAGCCTACTCTGACACCAACCCTCTACTGTTGTTGAGCAGGTCGATTTTCTGTCCTTGTAAGAATTGCAGGAATGGGAAAATGCTCACTAGGAGTGACGTAAGTTTCCATCTGTCAATCAATGGATTTGATAGCTCTTATGTATTTTGGAGTCATCACGGTGAAGGCATCCCGGTGATGCAATTAGAGGAAGAGTTCACTGATGTCGACAATCTGACAGTTGACACGACTGAAATGTTGGAAGATATTCTTGTTGCACCATCTTCAAGTGATGTCAATACTACTGATATGTTTCAAGATGTAGACCGATTGATGAGACTTGTTAAAGAAAACGAGTCACCGTTATTCGAGGGGTGCAAGGAGTTCACAAGGCTTTCTTTTATGCCGAGGCTTCTTCATATCCAAACACTTAGTGGGATTGCTGTTACACATTTTGAAATGTTATTAGACTTGCTCAGGAAAGTCATTCCAGTCGGCGAGAAGAGCATCCCCGCAACCTCTTACGAAGCTCACAAGATTGTTGATACGCTGGGGCTTAATTACAAGAAGATAGACGCATGTCCTAATGACTGCATCCTATACAATAAGGGTAATGAAGCTCTGGAGGAATGTCCGACGTGTCATGTATCACACTGGAAAGAACATACAGGCACATCCAAAGGCGGTTCATCCAATAAGCAGAGTAGAATCCCTGTGAAGGTTCTTCGATATTTTCCAATTATTCCTAGGCTGCAGAGGTTTTTTATGTCTGTCGAGCTGGCTGAGAATATGCGATGTCATTCGACCGACCACAAAGAGGATGAGAAACTGAGACATCCGGCTGACGGAGAGGCATGGAAGCACATCAATCGTATATACCCCAACTTTGGTAAGGCGTCTCAGAATATTAGGTTGGGGTTTGCTAGTGACGGATTTAATCCGTTTGGATTAATGAGCTCCGCTTGGTCTACTTGGCCAGTGTTGCTGACACCGTACAACCTACCATCGTCGATGTGCATGAAGCAACCGTACATGATATTGTCACTCTTGATCCCTGGAAGATATTCTCCTGGAAATGACATCGACGTTTTCCTCTAACCATTAATTGACGATCTGAAGCTTCTCTAGGAAGAAGGTGTCAACACTTATGATGCTTATGGTAAGGAGTCTTTCTGTATATGGGTAATGGTCATGTGGACAATTAATGACTTCCCGGCATACGCTAACCTATTTGGATGGTCGACGAAGGGTCAGATTGCTTGTCTGGTTTACATGTTAGTCTATGAGGGAAAGTTTCTAAAATATAGTCGTAAGTTCTGTTATTGGCAATACAGAAGATGGTTGCCTACAGGGCACAAGTTTAAAAAGTTAATAGGAAAGTTCGACGGCAATCCAGAAAACAGACCGGCACCACCAAGGCTGACCGGGGAAGAAATATTTGAGCTTCTACATCCACTACCTAGAAAAATATTTGGAAAGAAAAGATTCAACAAAGAAAATCCAATTGGGGTTAGGAGAAAAATATTGAAGCAAAATTGGAAGGGAAAGGGAAAGGGTAAGCTATTTCTCAAAGGAAATTCGAAAGGAAATAAGCCTCGCAGAGCCAAGTCACATGAGCGTGTCTCTAAGGGCACTAAACTTCCACATGGATGGTCAAAATTCAGCATATTTTATCAGTTGCCATATTGGAGAAGTTTAAAAATACGTCACAACTTGGATGTTATGCACATCGAGAAGAACATATGTGAGAATCTCTTGAACACTTTATTGCATGACGGGAAAAAATCGAAAGATGACTTAAGGGCACGTCGAGACCTAGCAGAATTGAACATCCGTCCTGAACTGCAAGCTATATATAAGGGTGACTGAAAGTTTGAACTTCCAGCCTCCCATGTCACACTATCGAAGGATAAGGTCCACAATATGTGTTTATTTCTAAAGTCCGTAAAGACACCGGATGGTTATGCTTCAAACATTTCAACAAATGTGCATATTGAGGACAGAAAATTTTTGGGACTCAAGACACATGACCATCAAATTCTATTACATCAACTTCTCCCGGTTACGTTGTGACATGCTGAGAAGGAACGCGCGATGGTGGTAATAGAATTCTACGGTTTCTTCAAGCAGTTGTGCTCCAAGGTGATTAATGTCAAAGAGTTTGAAGAATTAGAGGGACGTGTAGCCAATACACTGTGTAAAATGAAAATTCTATTTCCACCCTCATTCTTTACGGTCATGGTGCATCTCACAATACATTTAGCATATGAAGCCCGCATCGCATGACCAGTTCAATATCGCTGGATGTTCCTTATGGAGAGGTATTTATTATTATAATATTCAATTAATATTTGTCAAATTCCGTTACTTAGTTTTATTTTATCACAAATCATGAAACTATATGCTTGTAGGTATTTGGGTTTCATGAAACAACTGATGCATAACCGTGCACGTCCAGAAGGGTCGATCGCAGAGAACTACATAAGTAACGAGAGTTTGAATTTTATCTCTCGTTACTTGCGGGGTGTGGAGACAAGGCTCAACCGTCCCCAAAAAATACTTAACAAAACATTCTATAATGATCGTGGGGAGGACACTAGATTCCCCAGAACGGAGCTAGATCAAGCCCACACATAGATCCTGAGCAATGATACTATATTTAACATATACGCGACGTAAGTATTTAGCCGTTTGAATTAGATAATATTATATCACAATAATTATCTCTATTTAACTGTTATAAATTATTCTATTCTAGGCTTCACATCTGATATATCCAGACTACTCTTAAATGCATAACAAAAAATAAAAGAGTTATGGACACACACTCTCGACAATTCCCTGCATGGCTGAAGGGTGAAGTAAGATCTTTTTTACATTTCTGATTAGTATATCAAATATACGTGCCTACCACCAGATATTTAAACTATTTGTTTTATTTTTTAAAGGTTGACCAACGGATTACGAATGGGGTTAACCTGTCTGAGAAAGTATGTTTATATGACAGAGGTCCTTCTAACGTGGTTAAGCATTATGGAGGCTACTACGTCAATGGTTTTAGGTTTAATACCATCGGCTTCGAAGAGAGACGATAAACGCAAAACAACAGTGTGTTCTGCTCCTTCTCGCAACTGTCATACGCTAGTTCAAAAGATCTAAATCCGATACAAGGTGAAATCTATTATTACGGTCAGGTAGAAGACATCATGGAGATTTTCTATGAGATTAATAAGGAAGTCAGACATGTGATGTTTAAGGTTCGTTGGTGTGAGCTAAAAAAGACGAAGGATGATTACGGTTACACACTCGTTAATCTTAACAAGGAAATATATCAGAATAAAAAGTACATGTTAGCTGCTCACGCCAAACAATGCTTTTATGTCAAAGATATAATGAAAAATGACGAATGGGTTGTCCCTAAGAATCCGCCTAGAGCCTACATTCATGAAGCCGTGTCTGACGAAGATTACGATGAGGAGGTTATCTTGGCTGATGAAACAGTTGCTGAGTTTTCCTTGACACAAAATAATAATCTACTGGATGAAATTGCACTATCGCGCCCTGATGTACCTGTGATTATTTGTGAGCCAAGGCGTAAAGGTAGAAAACCAATCCGCAACAGAGTCGATAAAACTATAAGAATAGTCATTTTGGAGGCACGCACACGATCGCAGGCTAACCACACACGGTCGCAGAGTAGAACCACAACATCATCATAATAATGTAATACTATGTTATGAATTAAAAAGAACATTCATTGTATTATATTATTACCTTTATATTATCTGTTTGACTGGTTATCATGTATCACGGTGTGTCATGTATTATATTATTGCCTTTATATTATCTGTTTGACTGGTTATCATGTATCACTGTGTGTCATGTATTATAGTATTACCTTTATATTATCTGTTTGATTGGACATCATGTACACACAATTCTGTTGCCATGTACTATTTTATTAATTATTTGTATTATATGCTTTTGTTGGATATTCATTATGTTTTCAAAGTATAGATAACAAAAGGATTACGTAAGAAAGCGCTTGAGAGACTTTTTGGTAGACATTCTGGAGGCGACGCACATACCTCTACATCAGGTATTTTTATTTATTTGTTATATCTGTACATTTCTATATAAACTATTAACGTGAGCCTAACATTTTTTTAACATTTACTACACAGGACGCGGAGATGCTACACATGACTCGCAGCCACAGGACACATAACGCGGAGATGCTCCACATGACGTGGAGACACAGGCTGATCCTACACAGCATGCGAAGATCCGCCGCCACCGCATGCAGATGTATTAGAGGAGAGGAGATTTGAGTTGTATAGTGTAGTTGTAGAAGCTGTGGCACTACCGCCAGATTCTATTATGGATCAGTGAGTCCACGGTCCGGCCAAGGTGAAGAGGGATTGGGATTCTTATCATGCTTTGCGCCCTATCGCGCAGCATAGGTACAAACAAGCAAGGCGTAGATGCTTCGAACTGAAAGGTATGAATAGATTTTTATAGTTTATCGGTTATTATTTTAAATTTTAATAGCAAATATGGATTGATTTATTGTTTCATCCGATTCATTCTTTCGTAGGTACCGGGTGACCTCCTACGCGCAGCCGCAATGCTACCAAGGAACAGAGCCTCATCCCTGATATTCATCGGAGGGCCGTGATTCGATGGGAAAACAGAATGCCTGTCGGGGCCTTTGCCAATGCTTTCAACAATTTCCTCGTCGCGGTAGCCAGGAGACAGGATTTCTTCAATATTTTTTTAATGTGGAAGTCACAGCGGATTGATGCGTTGGTGGCTTGTTGAAGATATATATGGGTGAGTCATTTATTTTAATTTTCATCATTATTAGTTTATTATTATGTTTAATACACTAATTTGTATCTATTTTTTCTTTATATGCTGAAGCGATTTTTCTTTCTTGACGATAATATTTGTGCCTAGACTTACTGCTTCACGCAAATTAATTTATCATTCAAGAGATGGCGGTTTGAGGTAAAGAAAATATATTTTGTTCAAATAACAGAAGATTGGGAGCTATTCTCGCATCTTGACGAGCGTGTGGATGGAGTAGATTTTTTTGCACTTTGCGATTACTAGGACACAGCTGAAATTCAAGTATTATTAAAGTATATATTTTTAATTAAGAGTTTGAATTTCTATATTATTTTGATTTGATATTGTTTTGTAGGCTCAAGCTGAAATAGCAAGGAGGAACCGCAACGCGCCCCGCAGTTACGAGCATCACGGGGGCTCCAGGTCCTTCAGCCAGCATTATCATCAATTGGAGCTTGAGGTATATAATATATTAGCTCTTAAGTTGTCAAGCTAAGTATAATTTATGTGTTATGGGTTAATGATATATTTGAATAAAATAGGGAAGGGGAGATCTCGGACATTTTGCAGATCGTATTCTGACTTACTGGAGACCGAATTACACCAATGAAGAGAAGAAAGCAAAGAATAAGGATCTGACTATAAGTAGCGGTTCATTTATATATTCAATTTCATAACAATGCATCATTAGGAAGTCGACTTGCCCGGGTTGTTTTGATATATCGCAGGAGAAATTACATGCCAAGATACAGGAGAAAATGACTCAGTCTCAGGCCGGTTCTAACACTCCTGCCTGGCTAAGTGGAGAGGAGGATGACTCCATCATCGAGACGGTCATTGGACCCAGTAGGAAGAACAGATACTGGTGAAGAGGATCCGAGCAGAGGCCGCAAGAGTCTAGTAGCACCTACGAGTCTGCAGCACCACCAGGAACACCAGGAAGCAGTTCATATCAAGACTCGATGGAGCAGCGGTTGAAAGCGATTGAAGATTGGCAGTCGCAGCAAATAACATATCAGCGGATTGCGGAGGAAGAACGGATGCACCGAGAGAAGAGAGAATTGGAGTTCACACAATTCATGTCGACTCTACCTCAGGAGGCTAAGGAGGCATACCGAAGACGGTTTATGTCGGATCAGGTAATATATATACTTTACTTATTTTTAATTAAATGAATTAAATATATAATTCTGGTTTATGTCGGATCAGGTAATATATATACTTTACTTATTTTTAATTAAATGAATTAAATATATAATTCTTACTTAGTTATGAATTTTGTTCGTGACTAAATGATAACATACACACTGATACACATTGATACAAACTGTTACACACAAACCCTAACTCTAATCCTAACACAAAGCCCAAAATATACTTATAATGTTTTTATGTGATGGTGGTGTTGATGGTGCGTGTGTGTGTAGTGATGGTGGTGGTATTGGTTGGTTGTGGTGTTGTGTTGTGGTGGTCGTTATGTGATTGGTTTGTGGGGGGTTTGGTCGTGATGGGGGAGGGGGAGGAGTGGGGATTGAGTGGTGATGGTAGTGATAGAGGGGGAGGGGGTGTGTGGAGTGTTTGGTCGTGGTTGAGGAGGGGGAGTGGGGATTTGGTTGTGGTGGTGGTTGGGGGGGGGGGGGGGGGGAGGGGGAGTGTGGTTGGTTGGTGGGTAGGGTTGGGGGATTTGTGGTATTGTTGTTGTTGTTGTTGTGTTGTGTTGTGTTGTTGTGTTGTGTTGTTGTGTTATGTTGTGTTGTGTTGTGTTGTGTAGTGTAGTGTTGTGTTGTGTAGGTATTGTGTTGTACTGTGGTGTTGTGTTGTTGTGTTGTGGTGTTTTGGTGTTGTGTTGTATTGTGTTGTGTTGTGATATTAGGGTAATTATATTTATATTTGCACACTCTTATTAACGGTTACACACCCTCGTTAATGTTTGATTTATATTTACAGGCTGGGACTTCTTCACAATGTGCAGTCGGGGGTAGTCATAATACAGCTGGTGTTGAGGATGATGATGATGATAAGGAGGATTGATTGTAATTAATTTAACTTTGAAAACAATTTCTTGTGTTGTATAAATAATATTTATTATGTACATGTGATAATCACTTTTTATTACAAATTTATACCCTCATTATCTATTTTATATGAATAAATATACCACTAATAATTGCTTTTATTTTTAATTACAGGTTAATGAAGAATAAATCACAAAATCCCATCTCTCAACAAAGGCCTTTGAGTAATGAAGAAATAAGAGAAATTCAAATAATTAAAAGGCCCAAAGAATTGGAATGGACTTGAATGCAAAGAGTGAAATGAATTGGGCTTTTATGCAAAAGATTACGAAATGGACACTTGCTGCAGCATGCATGGGCCGGATTTTTCATTTTCTTGAAAATCAAATGAAGACTAATGGACTTAGGCTGATGCATGGGCCGGAAGTGGAATTTAAAATCATGCATGGGCCGGATTTTTCATTGTCTTGAAAATCAATTGAAGACCAATGGACTTAGGCTGATGCATGGGCCGGAGGTGGAATTTAAAATCATGAATGGGCCGGTTTTCATTGGACTTGTGTGCTGCAATTGAACTTGGGTTGCTGCATTTATTTCTGAAAATCAATGAATGGGGACCGGACCTATGGTACTGCTGCAGCTCTTCATTTAATTCCAAAAATCAAATGCCAATAGACAAATGAATCATCAAATGGGCTTCTTCAAAGATGGGCCGGACCTGCTGCAATTGGATTTGATTTTCTTTTGAAAATCAAATGAATCATATGGGCCTCCTATGTTGGGCTAGAAAAGAACAAAAAGCAAATTCAAAGGTGGAGATTATTGCTTGGGGCTCAAGACAAATCCAATGGCTCATATTCATTGAAGATTACTATAAATAGGGGTAGAGAGTGAGGGGTTAGAGGTGTAAAAATTTTTGTAACTCCTTTTGGAGAGGAGGGCTACTCTTAATTGAGAAGGCCTTCCAAAATTGTAACTTTTGTTACAATTAATAATAATAATTTTTTCACCACTTTAAATTTTTCTCTTCTTCTCTTTATTGGATGATGAAGATGAAGATGAAGATGGAGAATTATTTGAAGGTTTGCATTTCTTTCTTTTTCTCTTTTATTGCTTATTAGTTTAGATTTATTTCTATGCTTGTAATTAGATTTTATTTTTCTTGTTAAATAGCCAAGAGGCTAGAACCCTCTTGCCTTAGATTTATTTTATGCTTATAGAGTAGATTTATTTTCTTGCATTTAATTCTTGTAATTTTATTTTGTAATTAGATTTTGCAATTTATTTTGTAGTTAGATTTTAATTTCTTGCACTATTCACCTTGAGACTAGAACCCTCTTGGGTTTAGTTTTTCTTTTTTTTATTTTTATTTTGTTGATTCGCCTTTAGGCTAGAACCCTCTAGGGAATCACTCTTTTCTAAGAAGTGGGTTCAATTTTAGATTACCCATATCTATAATTGAATCCACCATCTTTAATTTCTTGCATTTTTTTTATTCTTGAATTTTATTTTCTTTATTCTTGATTTTTATTTTCTTTTTCCTTCTTGCCTTATTGATCATTTTCATTCTTTGTCACATCCACTCTCACTTATATTTCGTGCCGATTTACACACTATCACTTCCACTCTCTCTATCTCTCCACAATCACATTCACTCATCACTCCTATTTGTCACGCACACAACATAAGAACCGATTTTATATTTTCTCCTACAAAACACCTTCCTCGTGGGATCGATATCTTAAATACTATAACTTGACACGGTTGTGCACTTGCAACCTTTTTGGTACATGTTTATGCCGCATCAACATGTCGGGAAACTTTTATTTGTTTTTATTGATATATTTGTGTGATATATGCGTGGGATTGAATATTATACTGCTGATTGAACAAGGTTTTTAAAATTATTATCCATATTGTACATGGTTTTTCAATTTTTAAATTTTTTTGGCTATTATTAGCGATGGATTTTCCATCGCTAAAAGCTATATTAGCAACGGAAAACAGATACGAAAAAAAATTTAATAATAAATATAATCTTTAGCGACAGAATTTTCGTCACTAAAAGCTATATTAGTAACAAAAAACAGATACGAAAAAAATTGCAATAATATATACAACCTTTAGCGACGAAAATTCCATCGCTAAAAGCTGTATTAGCGACAGAATTTTCATTGCTAATATTTTTTAAAAAAAATTGGTGACGAATAGGCCATCGCTAATATCCCGTCGCTGATTTTTACCGACGGATTTTCCGTCGCTAAAAGTGATTTTAGCTACCCTCAATGTACTGACGGTATTTTGGCGACAGAATTTGGTTTTTTCCGTCGCTAAAAGTCATGTTTCCAGTAGTGTGCTTTGACTTATATATACATACATATTTATATATATGCATACATACAGACATACATTGTGTGTGTGTGTGTGTGTGTGTGTGTGTGTGTGTGTGTGTGTGTGTGTGTGTGTGTGTGTGTGTGTGTGTGTGTGTGTGTGTGTGTGTGTGTGTGTGTGTGTGTGTGTGTGTGTGTGTGTGTGTGTGTGTGTGTGTGTGTGTGTGTGTGTGTGTGTGTGTGTGTGTGTGTGTGTGTGTGTGTGTGTGTGTGTGTGTGTGTGTGTGTGTGTGTGTGTGTGTGTGTGTGTGTGTGTGTGTGTGTGTGTGTGTGTGTGTGTGTGTGTGTGTGTGTGTGTGTGTGTGTGTGTGTGTGTGTGTGTGTGTGTGTGTGTGTGTGTGTGTGTGTGTGTGTGTGTGTGTGTGTGTGTGTGTGTGTGTGTGTGTGTGTGTGTGTGTGTGTGTGTGTGTGTGTGTGTGTGTGTGTGTGTGTGTGTGTGTGTGTGTGTGTGTGTGTGTGTGTGTGTGTGTGTGTGTGTGTGTGTGTGTGTGTGTGTGTGTGTGTGTGTGTGTGTGTGTGTGTGTGTGTGTGTGTGTGTGTGTGTGTGTGTGTGTGTGTGTGTGTGTGTGTGTGTGTGTGTGTGTGTGTGTGTGTGTGTGTGTGTGTGTGTGTGTGTGTGTGTGTGTGTGTGTGTGTGTGTGTGTGTGTGTGTGTGTGTATGTGTGTGTGTGTGTGTGTGTTATAAAACATGAGTTTATAATGTCCCAACATGTTGTGCAATTTTATTTTCAATGTAATAAGAAATGTGGTTTCTTTTTTACTATAACAATAGTTCATAATGACATTGCTATTCATGCTTGACTCCATATTATATCTTGGGATTAGTAGAGTTTGGAATATGACAAAATATCTAAAAATGTTGTGCAATTCTATTTCAATGCAATAAGAAATGTGGTTTCTTTATTTCTATAACTATAGTTCATAATGACAATTACGATACCCCAGTTATGTATATTCTTCCTAGATTATCTTAAAAATCCATTACATTGATTTTTAATAATATTTAAATAAAAATAATGGTAAATATAATAATTCAATTTTACATATTTGAACTCAATATGAATTTGACTTATTTATAATAATGAAATAAATATAAACTAAAAAAATTTAATATTCAACCACGTACACTGCACATGCATAAAACTAGTAGAGCAAGAAAAAAAAAAAGATTCGTGTACATTAATGGCTCATAAATTTCATTCTACGTTTTATCATAAGGCTAATTACCATATTGGTATATTTAGTGACATTTCCTATAAGACCGATTTAGTGACACCAACGATAATAAATTATATTTAGTGAGCCCCGAATCACCATTATGACCTACCCAATCGTCACGTTGAAATTTGAACGTAAAATTATGGATTTTATGCATATATATCTATGAATTCCTTATATTTACAAATTATCCACCAAATCCTATTTTTAAATAAACAACAACCTTCTCTCTCTCTCTCTCTCTCTCTCTCTCTCTCTCTCATCTCCAAAAATCCATTTAGGGGCTGTTTGGTTGGGGGTTTTTTTTGGAAAACTGCAGTTATGGAACAAAAAGCAACATTTTAGGCTTTTTTGGATTCCAAAAATCGCGTTTGTTTCCCATTTTTAATAGGAAAAGGTTTGCCAAAAACCTGACAAACAGTAGCTTTTTTAGGATCTCCCATTTCCACTTTTTTTGAGAGGAAATGGGCTGGAAATCTGACACACCACGTGACGCTCAGCGTTTCCTTTTCTCTTCACTCGAAGAACTTGACCCGTGGTTGATACCCTCACCGCCTCGTCTTCAGTTGCCTCTTCTCTTCTACCTTTTCCTCCTTCGTTTCCCTCCTCCGTTTCGCGCCGATTCAAGAGAAAAATCAGGTAGCCGAGGCATCCATCGGCGACAAATCGATCTAAAATGGTTGATTAGATCCCTGCTGGGACACCTCGACCGCACGTAGCCCTTGATTTCAAAATGATTTTTCTGATGTTGGGGTTTTACAAGTCTGCGATTTTCTGATGATGGGGCTTTTCATGGTGCATGTCGCCTTCGTTGATGGAGGTGATCTTCTCTGATTCACTTGTAATCGAAACTCCACCCTGATCTGAACTTCAGATCTGCCGTCTTGTTCGGCGGGTTAAGTGGTTCAAGTTCCTTCTCTGATCATCAGGGTCTACTCCACACCGACGATAAGGTATAGCCTTCAGTTCCCTAATTTTTTAATTTTATATGATTTTAATAAATTGTCACTATTTACTTAATATAGGTAGGCAATTATAGAAGAGTCTGAGTTCCAATATTGTGAGGAAAAACTGAGTATATTTGTTGCATAGTTTACTCCCCAGAATTTTTCGAAATGTCAAACTGTAGTTTTCTATACTTACATAATTTAGATGTTTATCTTTGCTTGCTGATGTCCTACGTGTATATGAAGGCTAGCTCAAAATATTAGCACAGTTTAAATTTATTTAGAATATGAGTTCGTGGTTGATTTAATTTTACTATATATAATTTTACTATGTGTAGTTATATAATTTTACTATACTGAATATCCGCTGAAAGTATTAGAATTAAAAATTCGATCCCATTATTTTTCTATGTATAAGAATGAATTTTGCACTCATTGTAGATGGAAGATCTTGATGACGAAGCGTTAATGAGGATATCGAGTAATGCTATTATGTCTGCTATCGTCACTGTGTTGACATGTGTAATGAGAATGCGTTGTAGAAGAAAATATGTCACCTATCACCATGGGGAGGGGAAAAAATAGAAAATAGAGTCTAGGGATGCCCACATATGCCGTGTATTTTCTGGCTATAGTCACAGCTGTAGAGACTATATTAGAATGCGGCCTCATGCATTTGAAAATCTTGTCAGTATAATGAGAGGGTCGGGCCTACTACAGGATTCACGTGATGTAAAAGTTGAAGAACAGTTGCTCATGTTTCTTAATATTCTAGGACATAAAACAAAAACTAGAATAGTAAGATCACATTTCATAAGATCGGGAGAAACAATTTCCAGATATTTTAACAAATGCCTAGAAGCAGTTGGTTCTATACGGGGGCGGTTCTTGAAGCAAGCAACAATGGAATTAGCGCCAGAGATTGCTAGCAATCCTTTGTACTATCCTTATTTCAAGGTAATACACTCATGAACATACAGTGATCTACAGAAGTAAAATAGTTATCCTATTGATTAATAGTCAATTTGTAAAATTATATAGGATTGCATTGGCATGATAGACGGGACCCACATTGACGCTATGCTTCCTGCTAGCATTGTGGCCCGCTTTAGAGGTCGTAAAGGTGTGACTCAAAATGTTCTAGCCGCCTGCACCCCAAATAAGTTATTTTCATATGTTCTCTCCGGTTGGGAGGGGTCTGCAAATGATTATAGAGTACTACAAGATGCACTTTCAAGACCTCAACCTCATGGCTTGAAAGTCTACGATGGTAATTACTCGTTAATGAAAAAAAATGTATATTCAATTGTAATTTACAAAGAATTTAATTATTTACGATAATGTGTTGTTTAAAATTATTGTAGGCAAATATTATTTGTGCGATGCGGGGTACACCACCATGCCTGGCTTCATCTCCCCTTATCGTGGTGTACGTTACCATTTAAATGAGCACAGGGGTAGGCCAATAAATAACAGAAGAGAGTTATTCAATCTAAGACATTCATCGCTACGGTCTAAAATTGAATCAACCTTTGGATTGTTGAAGAATCGTTTCAAAATCCTCACTGCAAAGCTACATTATCCTTTTCCAACCCAAGTTGACATAGTATTGGCTTGTGCTATACTCCATAACTAAATTGAATCAAGTGAACATGCTACCTATCTTGTAATATCGTGACTCAACACCTTCACTTCATGTGCATGAAGCAGCTGCTACCTATCATGTTTCTTACTCCTGTCTTGGCTCATGTTATTTTGGTTGAATTGTATTACCAGGTCTGAGCTGTTATTTTTGGTTGAGTTATAATTTTCAATAAGTTACTAAGCTTATAACATAAAAAGGCAATGAGGAACTGAATTTATATATTGTATTACCAGGTCTGAAGCAGCTGCTACCTCATCTGTGTACAGGTTATACTGATTCGCATAAGTTACTTTGTGTTATTTCAATAGGCAATGAGGATTGCTGAATTTATTTGTTGATGCAGCCTTTACTGAGTAATTGTATTGGTCTGGATAAGGCTTACCATGATGAGATTGCAATCTAGATTGCTAATGTGATTTTTAGGTGAGGCAACTGTTATGCGTAGGCAATCCTCAATGCAATTACAATATGTAGGCGAGACATCGTATACAGATAATATAGCTGTAATCTGAGCCTTGTATGCCATTGCTATCTTCCATTTATTTGACTTTTTAAGCTGTACCTCAATTTTCTGCTTTGCTGGGTTTTTTTCTTGCTTCAGTTCTCAGCTGTTTGGTTAACTTTGCTTAGCTAAAAATCCCAGCTCAGTTGTTGTAGTTGCTCCATGCATACAGGTTTGCTGAGTGTTTCCTTTGCACTCAGTTTTCAGCTTTGCATCTCTATTTATCAGCTGGTTTAGAGTATTTTTTGGAACAAGTTATAACTATGTACATAAGTTAGTTTGGATTTTGTTTTTATTTGTTCCAGTATTACCTAGCTGTGATTTGCAGAGATTTCATTTTCCCTGCTTCAGTTCTCAGAGTTGAAGTTTGTTCTGAGTTGTTATTTCAATAGGCAATGAGGATTGCTGAATTTATTTGTTGATGCAGCCTATACTGAGTACTTGTATTGGTCTGGATAAGGCTTACCATGATGAGATTGCAATCTAGATTGCTAATGTGATTTTTAGGTGAGGCAACTGTTATGCGTAGGCAATCCTCAATGCAATTACAATATGTAGGCGAGGCATCGTATACGGACAATATAGCTGTAATCTGAGCCTTGTATGCCATTGCTATCTTCCATTTATTTGACTTTTTAAGCTGTAACTCTTGTGTTTCTGCTGTGCTGGGTTTTTTTCTTGCTTCAGTTCTCAGCTGTTTGGTTAACTTTGCTTAGCTAAAAATCCCAGCTCAGTTGTTGTAGTTGCTCCATGCATACAGGTTTGCTGAGTGTTTCCTTTGCACTCAGTTTTCAGCTTTGCATCTCTATTTATCAGTTGGTTTAGAGTATTTTTTGGAACAAGTTATAACTATGTACATAAGTTAGTTTGGATTTTGTTTTTATTTGTTCCAGTATTACTTAGCTGTGATTTGCAGAGTTGTTTTCCCTGCTTCAGTTCTTAGAGTTGAAGTTTGTGCTGAGTTGTTATTTCAATAGGCAACGAGGAAGTGAACATGTTATTTGTTGAGTCTGTTTCCAGCTACTATTTCCAGCTCTTCTTCACTCTGATCTGCTTCAGTTCTCAGCTGTTTGGTTAACTTTGCTTAGCTAAAATTCCCAGCTGAGTTGTTGCAGTTCTCAGCTGTTTGGTTAACTAATGCGTGAACTTCATTTCATAGCACATTACACTTTGCAACTACATGACATATTTTCAAAGCTACAGATGAGTGCACAGATTATAACTAAGAACAATATAATCATTTTCCAAATGATTAGTTGATGCTCTGCAGTTTTCAATTCCCTCTTCAGCTTTTTGATTTTCATTGCCCTTTTATCTTCATCAATGTCCTCACTTTGTGATTGTTGATTTCTATTTCTGCTGCACTCGCTCGCTTTGTCGGCCCACTGAAAGAAGTTGCATTCCTTATTTGGGAACTTAGCGCAACCCCAATAATGTCTCCCTCTATTTTTTCCATTTTGCGCATAGCTTCATAGGTGTTGGAAGTTTGCATTTGCACCTAGCTTTTTCCAGAACCTGGCAGTAACACAGAACAACTGGGAGAAGGGGGACATTCCCACTCAAGAATGAATGCCCTCAACTAGAAAGCGATTCCACTTGAGGCGGATCAAGGGAAGGCCTTAGATTCATCATAGCTACTCCATCGCTTCGAAGAAGAAAAGAATGAAAACTTCTTCTTCCGTAGATTTCTCCCTTCAACCTTCGATTCTTCGGCTTTGTGTGAGTCGTACTCTTCTTTTAATGCCCTAGGAGAGGATTCAATAGTAGCTGAGTCAATAGCTGGGGATTCCTTCTCTTCATATGGGGCACCCTCTACTTTGCTGTCCCATTACCGCTCCATAATACCTGCAGTGGCTTTGGTGCTACGATTCTGGAAAAAATAAGAAGACTGGAAATTTCTTACCTGGCTGAGATGTTGCAGCATGCAAGTGATGTTATTTGTTGACTTTTTAAGCTGTTGGTGGCTCATTATATAGTCCCCCAAGTGAACTTTATTCTTGAGCTGTTGCATCCCTTACTAGTCGTTTACTCTTGTGTTTGTTGAAAACGGTCACTGAGTAATTTCGTAACTAGCCGTTGCAGTGGCTTTGAGTGATGAAATGTTAATAAGTCTGCGGTAACTTCACCACAGGTATGTGTAAACACTGTCAATTGGCCTCTTTCCTATTCTTGGGCTTTGAACCAAACACAACAGCTTTTATGGAAAGCTTTTTTGAGGTGTTTTCCTTTTCTTTGGTGGTGAACCAATCATGGGTTTTGGATATGCTTTCTTAATATTCACTTTGTAACTCCATAACAAACACAAGTTATGGATTCCTGGATGATCCAAATTTTTTTTAGGAAAATGTTATTTGCCTTGGATTCCATTTCCTTTATTTTATGGAAACGAACCAAACAGCCCCTTAAACTCTCTGTCCTCACTGCCAATGAGATTCCTAACATCCCTCGACAAAACTCAATTCTCAAATCTCTTATTTTCTCCATTACTTCACCATAACCCATCCCTCACATTTTATCATATTCCCCCATCACTTCTCTTGAACCCAATTGCTCTTCAAGAGTTACGTTCAATTTGCCGTAATGATGAGCTCCTTGCTGACAATTATGGTGAAGAGATGACGATGTGGGTAGATAGCGTGAACAAGAAAAAGAATAAGAAGAAGATGAAGATGAACAAAAACAAACAAAAGAAGCTCAGCTAAAGTCTCAAGTTTAAATGTTTGTTATCAAATATTCTTAATGAACAAACAACCAATTATAATGACCCTAAATTGAGCATTGATTCGGGGGATGATGTAAATTTTAATTTGTTCTTGTTATTAGTTAACATGAGGATAGAGAGGTTTTATTATTGCAAAATTAAGATTTATGAGTAAATATGTAAATATGAGAGATTTGAGGAGTGTATATGCAAAAGATCTAAACATTTGAACTCAAGTTTCACCTCCACTGATTGGATAGATCTTAATGGCAAAATGAGGCTGACTAATAAATATACTTTTTGTCATCGGTATTACTAAATAGATCTTATTCGGGGCTGCTTGGTTGACTGAGAAACTAATAAGGGTCTGTTTGTTTGCCTAAAAAAAGTGGGAAATCAAAGAAATGGAAAACTATTTCTAAGAAGAATTCTGTTTGTTTGCCTAAAAAAAGTGGGAAATCAAAGAAATGGAAAACTATTTCTAAGAAGAATTGTTTTGGGAGTGTTTGGTTTGCTAAAAAAAGAAGGAAATCAAAGAAATGAAGATGAGATGAGATGAGTTGTTAACTTATTATTGGATGATGTGAGTGATTTTTTAAGAAAATTTGTTTTGATGTTGTTTGGTTGGAGAAAAAAAAAGGAAATGAATTATAAGAAACATATTTCTTGTAATAGGTTGTTTTCTTTTGTTTGGTTCATTCTTAAAAATAAAAAAAATAGATGAGATGAGATAAGTTGTCATTATATTATTGGATGATGTGACCCACACTTAAGGAAATTGTTTTTCTAGCTTTTTGGGAGGAAATGAGTGGAAATAAAATGTTAATGAGATGAGATGAGTTGTCACCATCTTATTGGATGATGTGAGTGATTTGAAATGATGAGATGAGATGAGTTGAGTGATGTTGTGGATGAAAATAATATTTTATTAGATGTGGTGGATGAGTTGTTGGATGAAAATAATATTTTATTAGATGTGATGGATGAATTGTTGGATAAAAATAATATTTTATTAGATGTTGTGGGTGAGTTTTAGGAATGAAAATGGATGAAATTGTAATTTTTTAGTTTTCTTGGTTTTCATTTCTATTTCTTGGTATTTTAGTAAATAACCAAACATGCCCTAAAAGAAAATTAAAACACACGACACACTAATGTGAAAGTGTTTGATTTTTTCCCCTCGTGTTTGGTTGAAAGAGGAAAAAAAGAGATGTTGTGCATGTAGGACCCATCCACTAGTAATATAATAATGTCATGAGTCCCAAATTTAAAGAAACCAATTTCATCCCAAAAAGTCATGAAATGAGTTTGAAAACGTGAAAATAGACGCAACAACCTATTTTCCATGAGTAATCTTACAAACTTGGGATTTCTAGGAAATGTAACAAACAGCCGTTTAGTATAAGAGCATCTCCAACAGTTTCCCCAAAAATTTCTCCAAAATGGGGAAGCAAAAGTCATATTCTCCAAATTATTTTTGCTCTAACTCCAACAGATTCCCCATTTTGAAGAATCCTGTATTTATTACAATAATAAAAATATTCTACATCCTTATTTTTGGATGCTCTTATGCATTGGAACTGCCCCCATGGTTTTTTTTATAATTATGGATTTTGTTTTATATTTATTTTCTCCTCCATCCCGTCTTGAAGAACGTGCTGCATTCATGACTAAGCTTTCCCCAAATATTTGAAGAATGCTCCAGATTTGGGGAAGACTTCCCTTTTTTCCTCCTCCATCCCTATTTTGGGGAATGAGATGGGGAATCTGTTGGACAAAAAAAAAGCCTAAAATTCTCTAAAAGTGAGAATACTAATAAAATGAGGAAGCTGTTGGAGATGCTCTAAATACATCGCTAAACGTAACAAAAATACATCGCTAAACGTAACAATATGATAATTTAACCTTATTATAATAAGGGCTTGTTCGGTTATTTCCTAAAAAACCAAAAAATAGAAATGAAGACCAAGAAATCTCAAAAAGTACAATTTCACACATTTCCATCCCTAAAACTCACCCACAACATCTAATAAAATATTATTTTTATCCAACGACTCATCCATCATATCTAATAAAATATTATTTTTATCCAACAACTCATCCATCACATCCATCACATCTAATAAAATATTATTTTCATCCACAACATCACTCAACTCATCTCATCTCATATTTAAAAATCACTCACATCATCCAATAAGATTGTGATAACTCATCTCATCTCATTAACATTTCATTTCTTTGTTTTCCTCCCAAAAAGGTAGGAAAACAATTTCCTTAAGTGTGGGTCACATCATCCAATAATATAATGACAACTCATCTCATCTCATTTATTTTCTTATTTTTAAGAAATAACCAAACAAAAGAAAACAACATATTACAAGAAATAGGTTTCTTATAATTCATTTTCTTATTTTTTCCGCCAACCAAACAACATCAAAATAAATTTTCTTAAAAAATCACTCACATCATCCTATAATAAGGTGACAACTCATCTCATCTCATCGTCATTTCTTTGATTTCCTTCTTTTTTTAGCCAACCAAACAATCCGAAAACCTATTTTTCTTATAAATATGTTTCATTTTCTTTGATTTCCCTCTTTTTTTAGGAGGTGTTTGTTTCACTTTTTTTTGGGATATAGGGTGGATTTCAAGTTTTGGGATGTAAAAAGTGTTTTTTTAAGTTTTGGGATTCCATAAACTTTGTTTGTTTCAAAATTAATTTTGGGATATTGAATCCCTAAATTATAAAAAAATAATTTATTTTTAAGATTTGTGAAATCTTTCCTTTTGTTTCAACTTTTTTTTGGGATATAAGGTGGATTACAAGTTTTGAGGGTTTTAGAATTCCATAAACAATGTTTGTTTCAAAACCAATTTTGGGATATTGAATCCCCAAATTATAAAAAACTATTATATTTTAGAATTTGTGAAATCCTATTTTTGAGAGAGGATTTGGGTTGGTTATTGCACCTATATATTATTAAAAAACTATTATATTATATTATATTATATTAGCATGCTATACAATAATTAATATAATATAAAATTAATATATTATATATAATATTATAATAATATAATATTTAATATAATA
The DNA here is from genome assembly GCF_001876935.1 of Asparagus officinalis. Classification (NCBI taxonomy): domain Eukaryota; kingdom Viridiplantae; phylum Streptophyta; class Magnoliopsida; order Asparagales; family Asparagaceae; genus Asparagus; species Asparagus officinalis. Next base: position 62,280,559 of record NC_033801.1, on the reverse strand, counting down.
CATCTATTCCTCATAGGAGGACCCAAGAATCACTGTTCATGCTGTAGTAAATGCTGCAGTAAATTATTGTAGCATTATATATATATATATATTTATATAATATTATATATAATATACTATATATAATAGTATATATTATATATAATATATAATATATATATAGTAATATATATATATATATTATTATACATATTATATATTATATATATATATTATGATTAATATATGCTATTATATTATATATATATATATATTATATAGTTTATTCATAATATATATATATATATATAATACATTATATATATAATACATACATATATATAATATATATATATATATTAATTATATATATATATATATATATATATATATATATAATATTATATATATATAATTTATATAATATATAACAAATATTATATAATATATAACATATATATTATATATATAATTATATAAACATATTTTTTTAAATATATTATATATAATATAATATATTATATTCAAGAATCACTATTATACTATAGTAATATGGTTGAAATAATTACTATAGCATTTTACATATATTATATATATATATATTATATATATATTTATTATATATAAATATATACAATAATATATATTATTATAATATATAATATTATATATAATAATATATAATATTATATATATTATATATAATACGTATATTTATACCCAAGAATCACCTGTTCATGCTGCTAGTAAATGCTGGGGAGTAAATTAGCTATAGATTATATATATATATATATATAATATATATATATATATATATATATATTATATATATAGTATATATATATATGATAATATATATATATAAAATATTTATAATATATATCACATATATATTATATATATTAATATATATTATATAGTTTATTATTAATATATATATTATATAGCAAGAAATCACTAATTCATGCTGTAGTAAATGATGGACAGTAAATTACTGTGGCATTTTACATATATTATATATATTATAATATATATTATATTATAATTTATATATAAATATATAATATATATATATTATATATAATATATATTTATATATATAATATTATAATATAATATGTATATATATACAAGAATCACTGTTCATGCTGTAGTAATTACTGTACATTATATATTATTATATATATATATATATAATTATATATAGTAATATATATTATATAATAATATATGTTATTAAAATATTATATAATATTATAATATATATTTTGTACTATTATATAATATAGTATGTGATATTGCATAATAATATATAATAAATATCATAAATATCATAAAATAAATTATACGTATAAATTACAAATTACAGTATTCCAAATCTCAAAATATTGATGAAACAAACAAAATATTATAAATTATAGTATTCCAAATCCTAAAATATTGATGAAACAAACAAAATTTTAGAGATCCCAAAACCCACCAAAAATTTTATGGATTTCAAATTCTATGGTGAAATCCATATCCATAAATTTTGGGATTTGAAACAAACACCGCAAACAAACAGCCCCTAAGGGGCTGTTTGTTTCCTTTTTTTTTAAAGGAAAAGGGTGGGGAAAGCCTGCCAAAAGTACAGCTTTTGGCAGGCTTTCCACCCAAATCGCCTCTAAAAAAGGCGATTTGGGTGGAAAGCCTACCAAAAGCTGCACTTTTGGCAGGCTTTCCCCACATTTCCCTCTCAAAAAAAAAAACAGCCCCTTATCCGCGGGAGAAAACACAAAGGAGGTAGGGACTGTTTGGATACGTTTTTTTGGGTGGTAAAAAAGGAGAAAGCTGTCAAAAATGTCAGCTTTTTGGCAGTTTTCCTCCAAAATCACCTCTTAAAGAGGTGATTTTGGGAAAAAACTGTCAAAAAGCTGACATTTTTAACGGCGTTCCTCACTTTTACCACCTAAAAAACAGGAACCAAAGAGCGCCTAAAAAAAAGAAACAAACAGCCACGAAGTACACCCACAGAAACACATCAGCAAGCCGTCGCTTTCATCCGTGGTTCCATCCATGAGTCTGACATACCCCCCCTCCATTTTCACTATTCAACATCCTCTCAAAAAAAAAAAAAGGAAAAAAAAGAAAGAAAGAAAGATGGAGGCCTCTCAAAAAAAAAAAAAGGAAAAAAAAGAAAGAAAGAAAGATGGAGGTGCTTTCAAGATCACTCCGTTTTTGGGGGGAAACCTTGGAAGGAGGGAAACTTTTCAAATTTTCTGCGCTATCCGCTCTCCCCTGTTCTCCCAAAACCCTTTCACATCCCATCGAACTAAAAAAGCTGAGAAACTTCTCGTTGGCGGCACTCGCCAATTTTCAAGAAGACCAAAGCAATTGAGACCTGACGCAGGAAGAACCAGGATGGCGAAGAAGAAGTCCGGCGATCTTCCGCCGGACACGGAGCGGTGCGCGAGGAACGACGGCAAGAAATGGCGGT
>NC_033801.1:62275864-62278094 GCF_001876935.1 Asparagus officinalis | reverse complement strand
CAAGGAGAGGCGGGCTGAAGAGGGCACAATGTGCGAGTACCACATCCAGTACTCGCAGGGGAAGGTCAAGAAGGGATCTTTGATGAAGAGGGAAGGGAAACGTAGGGTTAGGGTTCCGACCGAAGATGGTAAGAGTCGGAGAGCTCGAACGAGGACAGATCGGTTGAGCAGTAAACAGGATGTAAGCTTTTGTTTTCGTACACTGCTGTCCTTCAAATTGGCAAGTGTATTTTTTGATTCTAGAGGGATGGATCGGGGAGGAAAATTGTAAAGGAGACTTTTTCCAGTTGTTTACGTAGTTTTGGGCTTTCATTTGACTTTAGGAGGGAGGGGAATCTTTCCCGCTTGATTTTCACGAGTTCTTTTTGGGAGGGAATGAGGGCTAATTGAATCCTACTACGATACCCCACATCGTGTTTCTGTTCGTTTTGATGTTGGGTTTGCATCACAGGGTGGAGAAGATGGCGGTGGTGAAAAAGCACAGAAGGTTGTGCAGAAACGTGCTTTGAGAAGGAAAAGGATCCTGATACCGGAGGCTTCAGCTGAGAAGAGAGATTTGGGAAGTAGCGAAGAGGAAGCTGCTGCTGCTGCTGACAAGGTGAGCTTTTCTACTAAAGCTTCACCTTTATGTTTGGTCTTTACTATGTATTTCTATTTAAAAAGTTGACTTTTTTTTATTGATTTAAAGATGCTGTTTTGGAAATTTTATAAGCAGAGTGATGATGTGGATGCCAGACCCCCGAAGAATGAGAAGAAGAGTCTGGAGAGAACAGATAAATGGAGGGGAAAGACGGGGAATCTAGTTGATTTTGCAGGTTCCAGTCACGGAGAGACCTCTGAGGTAATTTACGCTGTCCAAATTTGTTGCCGACTTTCTTTCGTTTATCCAATCTAACGTACCATATCCTTCTTGCTTTCGTGTTATGGTTAATAGGGTTCTAGGAAGAAGCCACTGACGGGTGAGCATGCCCTCATGTGCCATCAATGCCAAAGGAACGACAAAGGAAGGGTTGTATGGTGCTTGTCTTGCGAGAGGAAACGGTACTGCATCCCGTGTATTGAGCGCTGGTGCGTGATTTCTCGCTTCCCATACTCATTGTGCTCGTTATTGCATTGTCAGCTTTGACTAAGTATTCTGATTGTTTGAATAATTTAGCTGCGGGCATTGCAGCTTAAAGTTGTTTTTTTGTGGGGAAATTTGGGGTTTTATTTACCTCATGCTTCAAACGCTTTGCCTAAAAGTAGCACTATCATCTTTATTTTAAGCGTTTTAATTTTCCCCCTAATGTGAAACCGATATTTTTGTGTCTGTATATCTATCGATCTGTGCTATCACGTAGAAAAGGAAAAGTGTATGTTTGATGTTTTATTTATAAATGTAGTTCTTAATTTCTTTTTCTATTCTTCTTCCTGATATGTAGGTATCCAGAATTATCAGAGGGTGAATTTGCGAAAAATTGCCCATTCTGCCGTGGAAAATGCAATTGCAAGGCATGCTTGCGTATGAAAGGAATTTCCAAGGTTTGTTGTATTATTTATCTTCATAATACACTTCTTTGCTTTAGATCTTCTTGTGGTGCTCTATTATATTTCCTAACAATTTGCCCTTTCAACCGTAGCCGCCAAGAAACAAGATTGAGGAAACTGAAAAATTAAAACATTCTTATTATATCTTACACTTCCTGCTTCCTTGGTTGAAAGAATTACTGGAAGAACAGACGAAAGAGAAGGAAATTGAGGCTAAGATCCGAGGTACTTTCGCATAAACTTGGGAAATTATATGATTTTTCCTTTCACCTGATGCATTACTCTTTCTTTAAGGTATGGAAGCTACAAACCTAAAGGTGCCGCAAGCTGATTGTGAAGCAGATGAGCGTGTATTCTGGTAGAATTTTTCCCTCGGAGGTGCTTATTTGTGCTCATGTTGGTTTGAGAATGACTTGAACTCTTGATGTTCCTCAGCGATAATTGCAGAACCTCTTTAGTTGATTTTCACAGAAGCTGTCCTAGTTGTTCATATGACCTATGCCTTAGCTGCTGCCGGGATCTCCGCGAGGGCTGCTTACCTGGAGGTGATTGCATGAGACAACAAAACTATCTAGACAGAGGCAAAGCTTACTTGCATGGAGGAACTCCAGCTCCTGTTTCTGAAGATCAAGATCGTGATTTAGCTGAGGAACTTTTTTCTAAAGAACTGGCATTAAGGGAATGGAAAGCTAATAGCGATGGA
>NC_033801.1:62250125-62275847 GCF_001876935.1 Asparagus officinalis | reverse complement strand
TAATACCCTTTTGAAATTGAAGTGCATGTTTGCTGAGAAACGACTTCTGGAGTTAGAAGAGAAAGCTAGTGCAATTGCTGGAAGCAACGAGTTTGCTGAACTATCCTTAATTTCTAATCATTGCTCCTGTTTTGCTGAAGCTGGGCAGATTAATTATGCCAGTAGTATGTTACGCAAGGCGGCATGCAGAGAGGATTCTAATGATAACTATCTGTACTGTCCTACTGCTAGAGATATTCAACATGGAGAATTAGAACACTTCCAAAAACATTGGGGTAAAGGTGAGCCGGTGATCGTCCGTGATGTCCTAGAGTTAACATCAAGTCTAAGCTGGGAACCAATGGTTATGTGGCGGGCCCTACGGGAGACAACAAAGTCAGAAAAGTCAAAGGTTCAAACTGAACGGTTAGCGGTTAAGGCAATTGATTGTTTAGACTGGTGTCAGGTTAGTCTTACATGTCGTACATTTTTAAGGTGCATAGTGTTTTTATAATTTCATGAGTGTATCAATTTTCAAACAATTGATTTTTGCTTCTACTATGTGTCCTTCTGGTTTTATTTTTTGCTTAAACTTTAAGTAGCTATCTGTAACCTATAGATTTAAATACCTACATATCTGCTTAGATTAAGTTACCTGCTGATTATACATATGCCCTCGTAGTAACTCTATGCCCATGATAATTACTTTCCAGTAATTGCTGATGTTAATGTAGTTTGACCAAGATTACAGTTAACTATTTAATGATGTTAGTAAACTCAAGTTTCTGCTTAGCTGTAAATACTAAGCAGTGAACTCAGAAACAGACATGGCTTATTTCATGTACAATGCCTGCAGGAATATAACTTCAATGTCTTATTGCGCACTCTTGGTTGATTCTTTGCTGTGTTTTCCATCTACCTCCGTTGGCATTACTTTGTTACGTTGTTTGTTATTTTGTTGGCCTGTTCCTCTCCACATTATTGATACATCATTGAAATGACATTGTCTGATTTGTCTTTTATCTGGGGTAGGTGGAAATAAACATTCATCAATTCTTTAAAGGATATACTGAAGGGAGGGTTCACCGAAACCACTGGCCTGAGATGCTTAAACTTAAGGATTGGCCCCCATCTAGCTCCTTTGAGGACCGTTTGCCACGACATGGTGCTGAGTTTATCACTGCTTTGCCGTTTCAAGAGTACACAGACCCAAAATTTGGCCCTCTTAATCTGGCAGTGAAGTTGCCTGAAGATTCTTTGAAGCCCGACATGGGCCCAAAAACATATATTGCGTATGGACTACCTGGAGAGTTGGGCCGGGGAGATTCTGTTACGAAGCTTCATTGTGATATGTCTGATGCGGTGCGTTACAGTTTTGCCGAAGTGTGTTTTTATTTGTACTTTTTAGTTGGGTAATGCAATTACCAACTAATATTCATGTTAACACTTTGTTTTGCCCAACATCTGTCCGTGGACTTCACATTTAGCATTTACCTGATGAAACTCTATGTGAAAAAGGATCAATTAATTTGATATGTTTGTTGACTCCAGTCACAAGTGAGAATAGAATTAGCTCCCAAATGCTAGTCTTATTTGATCTACCTTTTTATGTCAGTGTTGTTGTTGTTGTGTCATCTTTTTACGTTACTCTCCACCATATATCTTAACGTGGTTTATGTTGGGATATAACTTATAACAGGATGTCCACATTAATTTTGCATTATGCTTAACATTCAACTTGTGCTTCTGTGTCTTGTATTGTCCTCCATGTTCATAAATTTCTTATGTGTCGCATTAATGCTGTTTTTTTTTGTAATTTGAACAAATATGTCCTAGTATTTTTATGTTTATTTTTTTTATTGTCAAAGGGTACATATCCAAATTGCTCTTACAGTCTTACTTTGATCAGATTCATATCCAGTCCGTTAATTACATTCTCTGGTGAGTGTTTTTAGTCATGTAGTGTTTAATCATATAAAATTTCATGGAGAAAATTAGCTAAAGTTGTCTGTACTCCGTAACAAATTTTTGCAGGTTATCTTTTATGCAAGCTTTTGCGTTCTCAAAATCATCACCACCACGCAAGATATTAGTTGGAATTACAGAATTGTTTATAATTTCGTCACCAATGCCTGATGGCTTTAAAGGCTACTTGTTTATACTTTTGTCTCTGATGCCTGAGGCCTTTATACACACAACACAAGCGTGCAACACACACACACATCAGTGCACACAGCATGCTTTTGGGGTTCTCAAAATCGTCACTATCGAGCAAGATCTTAGTTGTGTCTCACAGAACTGTTTATAAATTTGTCCCCGATTCCTGATGGCTTTAAGGCTACTTGTTTATACTTTTGTCTCTGATGCCTGAGGCCTTTATACACAACACAAACGCACAACACACACTCGCATCCTCGCACACACCTACACATACATAGATACATGCATACACATAGATACATAAATTTTCTTTTCTTAAACAATGTATGTTTTTTGTTTGTTTGAATAGGCCATCTAATGTTGATATTTGATTAGGTATGTTTTTTCTTTTGGTTAAGAAGTCAACTATTCAGACTTTTGCTATAAGGTTCTTCCCCATTTGTGTCTTCCTGAGGGCACTTATATGTTGCTCCTCCCATACGTTCCTAACTTACAGATGTGTGGAGGGTATATCCTTTTCATTTATCGATCTTTGTCATTAATTTTTTGATATGTGTTATCTCATACCTTGTTCAGGTAAACGTTCTAACTCATACAGCAGAAGTGAAACTTACAGCCTATCAACTCAAAAAGATAGAAGAGCTGAAAAAGAAGCACAGAAAACAAGATATCTCTGAGCTGCTTCGTACAGTACAAGCTGATCCAGAAGGTAATGAAACGAACATAACCCAGATCTTGGAAGATTCTGTCACAAAAGTTCCAAGCACTGCTTCTGTTGCTGACAAAAACGAGCCCGTGATCTCCTCTCCACCTCGCTCTCTGGAAAGTGGAGGTCATAATGACAAGAAAAATGACATTGTTTATAATAGGAAGAAACGAAAACGTCTTGATTCTTCCATGCGGGTGGGTGAATGCTCTGTAGCTAATCTGCAAAGAGACGGAATAGCTGAGAGTGGACATGGTGGTCCTTCGTCAGATGTCAGTTTTCAGCTTGATAAGGAGAAACTATTAGTGAGAGGCATTGGTGTTCCTGATGATTCTGAAAAGCTAGCTCAGAGAATAAACCCAAAATTTAGAAATAAGAATTCGAGAAAGACTGAAAATGACAATATCAAAAAGAGCGGAAAACTTTCTTCTGATGCTAATAGCAATGGTGCAAATGGTTTTGTTGAGAAACTAGTAAATGGTTCTGATTCTGATAACCCTCCGCATGGAAGTTGCAAGAGGGAGATGGACGATTCTAATGGTTCTGATTCACAGCCGGAAGGTGGTGCGCTGTGGGATATTTTTCAAAAAGAAGATGTTGGGAAGCTTCAGGATTACCTTAGGGTGCATTGTAGAGAGTTCAGACATGTCCATTGTTCTCCAATAAAGCAGGTAACTTGGCTTAGAATGTATGACTTTGTTGTAACACCAGCTTATATTGTTTTAAGTGATATTTGATCATTAGGTTGCTCATCCTATTCATGACCAATCTTTCTATCTAACTCTGGATCATAAGAGGAGACTCAAGGAGGAATTTGGTGAGTGTTTTAATGAATTTAGTATTTTTTGACTTGTTGTCGAGCACTTAGTTTATTACTTATTGGTGTTCGTTTAAACTATGTTCTATGAATGTAGTCATAATTTGATGTTTGTAGGTATCGAGCCTTGGACATTTGAGCAAAAGCGTGGTGAGGCTGTTTTCATTCCAGCTGGGTGTCCACATCAAGTCAGAAACTTGAAGGTAAGGGATGCATGACAATTCATAGGATCTCAATTGCTATTTTAAGATCAGGGAGCTAAGTTAGGATTAGAATAATACAGAGTTGAATTTTACTTGGTACTCTGGTAAAGAAATCTAGTTAGTCTGTTTATTTTTTTGTTGCTTAAGGGGGGTTATTCATTGTTATAATTAGGGGACAGTTGGGATAATTTTGGGGGCTTCACTTTATTGTGTTATTCATTGTAAAAATTGCGTGAGACTTCACTTTATGGTGTTATTTGTTTTTTAGACCATGATTAAGACAACATTCTCACTATCCCCCAATTATCCCACTTTTATACAAACTTTTTGTCCCAACTCATATTATTTACCTCATTCTTGACTTTGGAACAATCATATCCTACATTGAGACAAAGTGGGATAATTTTGGAAGTTGCAAGATGAATATAGATTTTGAGGGACTAATAAGCAAATACTGAGATTTAAGTGACTAATTGCAATTATGGAAGATTGGAGGGATCAATATGCAATTAACCCTTTATGTAATGTAATGTAATATACTCCATGATATATAATATTTAAAAGTATATTTTAATATTTATATTTTAATAATATGTTAATAAGATATATAATATAAAATATTTTTTTGGTAGATATATTAATTAATAGTATTATAACATTGTTATCATATATGATAATAATTATAATATAATGTATTATATTATAATATATAATGTTTCTATAATATATGATATTACATAATACATTGAATTAATTATAATATAATACATTATATTATTATGGTATAATATAAGGGATTAATTATTAGTATTAAACATACTTATAATAAAAATATAGTGATAATAAGTATTATATTATATTGTAATTTATAAATTAAAATAATTTATTATAATGTATTATATTAAATATTATATTGAACAAATTGCATAAATAATGTAGATTTAAGTGATAAATAAATATCATATTTCAATAAAGTGCCACATCATCAATTTTCGAAGAAATTTTCATTTTCGAGTCTTTAAAACTTAATTACCAAATTCGACCTACTTTGCACTTAATAATCAAATTCAACCTGGTTGAAATTCGGTTGAAATTGATAAATAAGCGGAAAAAGGTACATTGGATTGACAATCCCATAAAGTTTAGCAGGAAATTAAACTACATGAGATTCTCAATCTCGTGTAGTTTAGAATTAGGCTAAACTACTTCACGGGATTGTGAATCCCGTGAAGTTGATAATAAACAACCTACATAAAATTTATTGAATAAGTTTCACTATGTGTTACAATTTTGCTAGTTTTAAGGTAATCCGTTGGGTTAATCTATTGACAACCAACAGGAAACATATCATCAGATGTTGCCTCTTCTTTTCATTAAACTAAAGCGTAACAAAAAAACCAACAAACAATAAGGTTAGAGAATATATCACTTAGACTGGACTCAGAAGTTGGAGGATAAATATAAATTTGCTCCCTTCCCCTGTAGTAATGCAGAACCCCGATTGATCCATAATATCAAGTTTGTATTGCTAGAAGTTTAAAGTAGTTCATTACTTGTAGCTTTATATGATGGTCTTTGGGGATAATTGATAATGTCTGTTGTGTGGAGCTATGGTATTTGGAACTTAGAGAACAATTTATCGTGTATATCTCAAGTGGGACTTATGGCGCTTTACATTAAAGCGGAGAAGATGTGTGTTCTCTTCCCTTGTGCTGTTATGGTGAGGCTGGTAAAATAATTCTCTTCTGTTGCCAGTTTCCTGCTAAGATTTAGTAAGCTGTCACCATATCATAAACTTCACATTTGCTTTATATCCCTTAATAATGGCAAGTATGCTCTCTGAGTAACTTTAGAAATCTAAGTTTTTCTTGTCACATTTGTGTTTCAATGTGTCTGAACCTCTACTAAGAAACTCAAGATAGGGTTGTCCTAGAATATTGAAGGCCGGTCCTGTGGAAACCTACCTCATAAAATTTAGGAGTAACCCTCCAATCTTCTTGAATTGTTGAAGCATTTTTGAAAAGAGCCTTGGTTTTGGCTGCCTAAGCGATATGCAAATCAGAAGCGATGTCTCACCACTTTGCTTTTGTTGAAAGCGGATGTTGCGCTTTCTGCTTGAAAACGTGGTAGAAAGCTTGTAAAAGCTCTGTTTTTAATTGCTGAGCAGGGCTTTAAAAAACCGATATAAGTTTATATCATACCCAATCTAAATCCTAACCATTTTATTAAGTAAAAAAACCTTCGCTTCTGTCTCTCTGTCATCTCTGCTTCTACAATTCGAGACGAAAATAAATTATAACCCTAACTCTCGCTCCATGCGCCTGGTCCACTACATATAGCAAACTCCATAGCCTCCCACCACAAAAGCGATGGTCAAATCTGCCTCCAAATCCTTCTCCAACAAGCTCTGCATTCGTCATCATCGTCACGACATTACCTTCTCTTGAGCTCCTCATTGAAGCGCACCATCACCATCTCCATTTGAAGCTCACCATCACTATCTCCAGTTGAAGACCTCCACCTCCTCCAGTCCAAGCCCTCCAACTCCTCCTGTCGAAGCCACTTCCTTCATGCAGTCCTCTCCTTTGACATCAAGCACCTGTGTTCAATTTTTATGTTTGTAGAATTTTTCGATTTTTCTTGAATTTTTCTTCTTATTTTGAATATTTACACATATTTAAATAAGACCATTTTTCTACTTGACACTTTTTGCTGCTAAAGACGCAAAAGGCCTAAGTGGTGCCTCACCGCTTGGCTTCGCTTTCCACGACATTGTTTTTAACTTTATAAATTAACCATCTAAACCTCTGGAAGGGATGAAGATTAGAAATTGCTCTGGAAGGGATGAAGATTAGAAATTGCATAATATGTGGGGGCATGCTACAAGCCAAATTGTTCTCAAAATATTAACATAACACAAGAATTGGTATAGCTGTTCAAGAAGTATAAGGATGTGTATTTGAAGATGAATGCTGTAGAACAAGTAGCTTGTATGAAAGATGACTGAAATGAGAATATCTCAAACTCTTTATTGCCAACTCATAGTAATATAATGTTTACTAATATAATGGTCCTGATGAGATGCTAAAGAATAAAGTTTTTTTAATCCAAGGTCCAAATTAAAAAAAGGGAAAAATGCTTCCAGCCCCCAAAACAGGAGAAAATATACCTCGCACCCCCAAGACTTTTTTAACGGTTGCTTTACCCCTAAAAGTTATCTTTTTATTCTCTGAGCCCTAAAACACAAAGCCTAATAATTTTACATAGGTAAAAACTATAATACCCATTCTCTCTCTAACCCTACAATCCCTCTGCTCTCGCTCCTCCCTCCCCCACTTCTCCACCCGTCGCCGCCCTACTCCTGCCATCCTCGCCTTCTCCGTCACCGTCACTCCAGCCATCCACAACATCCTTAAGATCCTCAACATGGAGAAAACTCTGGCGCGGTTCGAGGAGTACAGAGAGATCGTTCGCTCGAGGGCCGAACGAAACTCCAGTGACAATGGGGGGCGCACGTGTCTCTGTCGGAGGAGCTGGAGACGGAGATCGCTTTCCTGCACGTGTTGAGTAACTGCTAGTATGGTGCTTTCTCTCAGGAGATCTGGAGCTGGAATGCCTACTATGATGGGAAGTACCATTCTGATGTTCGCGGGTTGGAGATCTGTTTCCTTCATGATGCTTCGTTGGTGACCTCGAACGTGCTCGAGATGACTTCTTTGTTCCTTATTGTTATGGCATAATTAGCTTATTGGCTGTTGGTGATGTAAATATAGCTAAATTTTGGGCTAATTGGCTTATAATTAGTTGCAGTGGTGGAATATCAGCGGGTGGTTTTGAAATTTCTATCGGATTCCGTTAATGTGAAGGTTACGGGTTAGTTGTTAAGGTTATATAGGTTGCTTGTTAAGGTTAAGAGTTGTTTGTTAATGTTACGCGTTGGTTGTTAAGGTTACGCGTTAGTTATCAAGGTTACGAGTCGGTTGTTAAGGTTACGGATCGGTTGTTAAGGTTACACGTTCGGATTTATATGTATATATATTTTGAGTGACATGTTTACTTTGGGCCATTTGGCCTAGTGGTAAAGTTTAGGAGTTTGGACTAGATGTTGGGGGTTCAAACCCCTATGACCATAATATATATTTAAGGGTCTTTGAATTCTAAAAATATTTTTAGAATATTCGTTGTTAAGGTTACGGGTTTGTTGTCAAGGTTACGGGTTTGTTGTTAATGTTACACGTTTGTTGTTGTTAATCTTATAAGCAGATATTTGGAGAGAAAAGAGTTATATGAGCTCAAGGTATCATACTCTGGTCTATATATAGTTTCAAAATAGATACAAGTCTGGTCTCATACTCGATGTGGGACTAAACCACATTACATAACATCTCTCAACACTCCTCAAGCTGGAGCATATATATCATACATGCCTAGCTTGTCACAAATGAAGTCTACCCAAGTTTTCCCAAGTGGTCCTGTCGATACATGTCTTGTAGTGATGATTTTATCTACAATCTTCCTCCGAATAATATGACAATTGACTTCAATGTGCTTCGTCCTCTCATGAAAAATAGAATTTTCAGCAATGTGGATTGCTGCTTGGTTGTCACCATATAATTTCATAGGACATTCTGGGGGAAGACCAACTTCTGTCAACAAATCACAAATCCAGACCATCTCCAGTGTTACATTTGCCATCACTTTGTATTCAGATTCTGCACTAGAACGGGATACTATACTCTGCTTCTTACTCCTCCATGACATAAGATTTCCTCCAACAAATATGTAGTATCCTATGGTAGATCTCCTATCAACAGGACACCCAGCCCAGTCTGCATCTGAGAATCCTGCAACCCTTGTGTGGTTTTAATCTGAGTAGAGGAGACCTTTCCCTGGAGCCTTCTTTAGATACCACAGAATTCTTAACACAACATCAATATGAGTAATTCTTGATGCTGATAAAAACTGACTGACTACACTCATCGCAAATGTGATGTCCGGTCTAATTACAGTCAAGTAATTCAATTTTTCCACTAGCCTTCTAAATCGTCCAATATCCTCAAGAAGTTCCCCCTGATCTAGTAACAACTTTACATTTACATCCATTGAAGAATCAATGCTTCTACATCCTAACATACCCGCTTCTGAAAGCATATCGAGCACATATTTTCTCTGGGACAAATGAACACCATTTTTTGACTTGGCTGCCTCTATACCCAGAAAGTACTTGAGAGACCCTAGATCTTTAGTTTGGAAGTGCTCATGTAGATGTTTCTTCAAACTACTAATCCCAATTGTAGCATCCTCTGTGATTACAATATCATCAACATATACAACAAGCAGGATTCGCTTGCCATTATGTAGTCTCCAAAAGACAGAATGATCTTTCTTTGATCTACTGAGACCAAAGTCTTGAACTGCAGATGCAAAGCGACAGAACCAAGCACGCAAAGATTGTTTTAGGTCATATAGAGACTTCTTTAATTTGCCGACCTTCAGAGACTCCCCCTGAGCAACAAAGCCTAATGGTTGCTCCATGTAAACTTCTTCATCAAGAAAACCATTAAGAAATGCATTCTTAATGTCAAGCTGATGTAGAGGCCAGTGATAGGTAGTAGCAATAGAAATTAGAAGACGAACCGAAGTCATCTTAGCAACAGGAGAGAACGTATCCAAATAATCAAGACCATAGACTTGAGAGAAACCATTTGCAACCAGATGTGCCTTCAAGCGTGCTAGAGTTCCATCAGGATTGAGTTTAACAGTATAAACCCATTTGTAACCAACAACCTTTTTGCCTGGCGAAAGGGATACCAAATCCCAAGTATCATTTTGCTCCAAAGCAGCCATTTCATCCTTCATAGCTTGAACCCAAACTGGTATAGATAAAGCTTCAGACACAGCCTTGGGAACCAAATGTGAGTCCAAGGAAGATATAAAAGATTTAAAAGAAGAGGAAATGTGAGAGTAAGAAACAAAATTGGAGAGGGGATGTTGAGTACAAGTTCTTTTACCCCTACGTAACGCAATAGGAAGATCATCAGAAACATTAGACGAGGATACATGGGCACTTGAAACAGGGTTTGATGATGAGGTAGACGGAGGCACAGGAGCAGGAGCATGACGACGAGTATAAACTTGGAGAGGACCCTGAAGTCGCTGTGGGTCCTTACCAGTACCATTGTCAACCAAAGAGTCAACTTGCTTAAATAAAGTTTCATGAAGGGTCAAATAGTCATAAGAGTCTGAGAGGTTGGGAGGCAAATGAAAAATGGCCAGGTGGTTCAAAAAATGTAACATCAACAGATAGAACATATCTTTGAAGGGACGGACAAAAACACCGATAGCCTTTCTGCGTACGAGAATATCCAAGAAAGGTGCCTTTATGGGACCGAGGGTCAAATTTAGATTTTTGAGGACTAAAATTATGGACAAAGCACAAAGTCCTGAATATTTTTGGAGGTAGATGAAACAGAGGAGTGTTAGGATACAACAAAGTGTACGGAATTTTGTGTTGAAGGACAGAAGACGGCATGCGGTTAATTAAGTAACAAGCAGTAAGGATAGCATCACTTCAAAATTCTTTAGGCACCTGTCTATGAAATAACAAAGTCCGAGCAATGTCTAGGAGATATCGATTTTTTCCTTTCAGCTACCTCATTTTGTTGAGGAGTGTAAACACATGATGATGGATGCAAAATACCAGATTGAGCAAGGAAGTTGGCAAAATTTGTTTGTAAATACTCCTTAACATTATCAGATCGCAAAACTTTTATTGTGGATTTGAACTGATTTTGTATTTCTGATAAAAATATTTAAAAAGTTGAGAACACATCAGAACGGGATTTCAACAAATATATCCAAGTAACACGTGAACAATCGTCCACAAAACTAACAAAATACTTGAATCCCAATTTGGAAGTAGGGATAAGGGTCCCATACATTTGAATGAACTAAATCAAAGGGCTGAATTGCTCTGTTATTGACTCGACTAGGATATAACACGTGATGATGCTTTCCTAACTGACATGACTCACAATCTAACGAGGAAAGAAAACCTAAGGAGGGGACAAGAAGTTTTAGTACATGTAGAGAAGGATGTCCTAACAGACAGTGGTACTCAAAGGTTGAAATAGTACTGATACAGGCCACATGGTTGGATGCCAATTCTGGCTCATACAGGCTATTGCGTTCACGTCCTGTGCCAATCGTATTCTTCGTCACCAGATCCTAAAATATACAATATGAAGGAAAGAATGTTACCGTACAATTGAGAAG
This sequence comes from Asparagus officinalis, assembly GCF_001876935.1. Lineage (NCBI taxonomy): Eukaryota > Viridiplantae > Streptophyta > Magnoliopsida > Asparagales > Asparagaceae > Asparagus > Asparagus officinalis. Next base: position 62,264,707 of record NC_033801.1, on the reverse strand, counting down.
TTTAGTAATCTTACTAACAGATAAAAGATTGTACAAAAAATCGGGCAGATAAAAGACAGAGGACAAAGGAAGAGAAGGAGTGGGGAGTACATTGTCAATGCCCCGAATAGGTTTGCGAGACCCATCAGCTAGGACAACAGAGTTAGAAGTATGAGAAAAAGATGACATAATACCTTGGTTCCCAGTCATGTGATCAGTAGCGCCGGAATCTATAATCCAGGTTAGAGCGGAAGACGAAGTAAGAAAAGCTGTAGGAGTACCTGCTTGGGCAAGATTAGCAGAGGAAGAAGAAGACACATCTTGTGTATGTTGATACTGTTGGAAAAGCTGGAACTGTTCAAACTGACGACGTAACTGCTCATCCGGGAGTGGAGACGGCAACTGAAAGTGGCTGTCCTGAGAAATATCCTGAGAGGCCAGAAATGCCCCTTCCCCTTCTTCTTTGGACAGTTAAACTTCATGTGGCCCAGCTTATGACAATAGTGACAGTGGATAACTGATTCATCACCAGGGCTAACCCGAGATGGACCACCACGACCACCTCTGTGTCCACCACGACTAGTAGAACGACCTCCATTGAACCCACCACGCTGCCTAAGCCGCATGGTCGTTAAACGTGCTCGGTTCCAGATTCGCCTGAATAATCGACTCGCCTGCACGAGTTGAGATCAGCTAAAATAGCGGAAATTCGTCTTTCACGCAACTCGCCTGCCCGAGTCCAAAGTCGAATCCGCCTGTAAATCTTAAGGCCGCCCGCACCCGCTACCTCACGTGCTAAGATGGGCCTTCCTATCTCTCTCTCTCTTTCTCTCTCTCTCGACCCAAAGGAGAGGGCACAGTACCCCAAGGCCGTCAAGCGGCCGCTCACAGTACGTACAGTGCGAAGGACTGGACAGGTGTTGAGTCGATCCGAGTATTCATAAATACGATTCACTTCGGCTGTCTGAGTCAGGAGACGGATCCGCCAGCATTCGGCGAACTGTCCAAACCCACTCGAGTGCCAGGACACACCTGGCCTGCCGAATAGCCGCCTACAGCACAAGTGAGTAGACAGGTGTCAAAACAGCCTGCATCCTCATAAATACGGCTCACCTCAGTTGTCCGAGCAAGGGGATGAGAGCCGCCGGCGCTTGGTGGTTGGTCAGATCCACGCAAGCATCTGACAGCCTTTGTCACGCATACGAGGAGGGGCTTTCCCACTCTTACGAAACGTGATACAGAGCACAACTCTTTGAATGACCGCTGACGGTACGAAGGAACAGCGGGACGTCTCTGAACAATGTATGGTCATATCCCATAATTCAAGGAGTAGTCAAGCTGTCCTTCTTCCCTTTAAAAGCCCCTTCCAGCGCACTGAAGGAGAGGTCGCAAAACTTGGAGAAAAGTAATTGAGACCAAGCTGTTAGCAGATCCTTGCATTACAGCACCACTGCCTAGTTCTGAGCTCCGATCGCCGGCGAACTAAGCAGACCCGAACTCCATCGATTCGAGCTTCTACTGCGAACTGAAGCTCTCCAGTAACCTCGATCGAATGGTCCAAGGAAAGCAGACTCGACACGAGCATCGAGCAAAGCGTCCTATAGCCACCTAAAGTCCCCACACAAAACAAAGAGGGCATTCCCTCTACTTCTGTTGTAACCATTTGATTATTAGTTTGTAATAAGCTTTCTTATTAATACAAACGAACACTCACTGTTTTCGGGAAATCAAATTTACACCATACACACGTCCACCAGAGTAGCCTCCCTGGCTAGTAGACTGTCAATTCTGAGTAGCAAGAGCAGAATGGTCCTGGCTAGCTGTTGGAGTCGCAGAGTGTGGTGCAGAAATAACATTCTTCAAAAAATGATACGTCTCAGCAAGGGAACTTAAAGCGGAACTTCCCATGATTTGTGGTCGGACTGAGGAATAAGCTGGATCAAGAGTGCTCAAATAGGTGAGAACCATCAAGCGATTCCACTGACTTTGCATCTGCTTGATATCCTCAGTAATGGGGAATATTTGGCGAAGCTCCTTAGCAAGGCGATTGAACTCGCCATAGTGGTCATCCATGTTCTTGCCATCTTGTTTCTTCCGAAACAACTCCTGAATAACATCATACACGTGGTTAACGTCACTGCGATCACCATAGAGATCGGTCAGAAAGGCCCAAAGTTCCTTCACAGTAAGGCAGTGAAGAACTAGATCCTGGATCTTCGGTTCCATAGAAATTAAGATCTGATGCAGAAGGACATTGTCTTCAAGTGTTCAGGAATCAGATGTCGGAGTAGGAGGATCCGCCGACAGATGACTAGTCTTCCTACGACTAGCCACATATATTTCCACAACCCGCTTCCATTACAGGTAGTTGTTGCCATCAAGTTTCCGATCAGTGATCCGACTAGAAAATAACTCAGAGTCTTTTGTCTGAATAAGAGAACCAGTAGGCTTAGGTGAATCAGAACCAGCCATCAGAAAACAAGCAAGAAGAAAGGACCCTCCGCAGAACAAATCAAACAGAGCACATCATATAACTAAAATTAGATCCAGTGACTCATAGGATGAGTCCAAATCAGAATAAATAAAAAAAGAACAGCTCAGATCAACACATAAACAAGAGCGGGGCAGGAGAACCAGAGTGGGAGATCTAAAGCGGGGCAGGGAGAACTGGAGCAGGAGATCTGGATGCGATGGAGGCGGGCGGGATGCTGGAGAGGAGGCGAGGGTAGATGCGATGGTGGTGGATGCGGGCGAGTGCGGCAATGAAGGTTGGAGGCGAGGGCGGTGCGGTAGTGGCGGCTGGAGGCGATGGTTGCGGGAGGGGCGGCTAGGGTGTGCAGGTGCGGTGAGGCTGAGGAGGGCGACTGCGGATGAGAGGCTTCTGCGGGAGATTTGGAAACTAGGGTTTGCGGGTACATTTTTTTTGGTTAACGTGGCTCTGATACCATGTTAATCTTATAAGCAGAGATTTTGAGAGCAAAGAGTTATATGAGCTCAATGTCTCATACTCTTGTCTATATATAGTTTCAAAATAGATACAAGTCTGATCTCATACTCGATGTTGGACTAAACCACATTACATAACATCTCTCAACAGTTGTTAAGGTAACCTTAACAACGAATATTCTAAAAATATTTTTAGTATTCAAAGAGCCCAAGAGCCTTGTTGTCAAGGTTACGAGTTTGTTGTTAAGGTTATGGGTTTGGTTGTTAATGTTACGGGTTGATTGTTAAGATAATCTTAACAACGAATATTCTAAAAATATTTTTATTATTCAAAGAGCCTTGCTATCAAGGTTACGAGTTTGTTGTTAATGTTACATGTTTGTTGTTAAGGATAAGGGTTTGGTTGTTAATGTTAGAGGTTGATTGTCAAGATTAATTTCACAACAAACGCATGACTTTGATAACAAACCTGTAACCTTAACAAGGAATATTCTAAAAATATTTTTAGAATTCAAAGAGCCCAAGAGGCCCAAGGCCCATCAAAGACCCTTAAATATATCTTGCGACCGTAGGGGTTTGAACCCCTAACCTCTTGTTCAAACTCCTAAACTTTACCACTAGGCCAACTGGTCCAAAGTATTCATATCACTCAAAATATATATACATATAAATCTCAACGTGTAACCTTAACAACCGACCCGTAACCCTAAAAACCGACCCGTAACCTTAATAACCGACTCGTAACCTTAACAACCGACTCGTAACCTTAACAATTGACCCGTAACCTTAACAATCGACTCGTAACCTTAACAACCGACACGTAACCTTCACAATCCATAATCTTAACAACCGACCCTAACCTTAACAACCGACCCTATCCTTCACAACCAACTCCGCCCCGCCGCCGTCGTAGGCCTCTTTCAAGGCTTCCGAGGTTTTCTTTGCTTAAGATGACCTCAAAACAAGTTAAAATCCAAATACTCGCGGGATAAGGTTTGTAGAATATTGTAGTCACCATCAGCTCCATGCAAAAATTTCCCACCATTAGTTCTGTAAAAAATTTCCCCACATAAAATAACATCATTAATTGCTCCGGGAGAAAGTCCAAAAAATTTCTGCCTATCGTCGACGTCGCTGACAACGGTCAGCCTGTAGCTCTTGAGGAAGCAGTCCAGCTCCTGCTCCGTCATCGCCTTGTACTGCGCTCGTGTGTACCGAGGTTAATGCAGCGACATCTGAAAATAGCTGCCCTCACATCTCTCCTTCCCAAATTTTCACCGTCGATGTCAACGCCGTGGATGTCGATGCCAAAAAAAAACCCTGTTGAAATCATCACAGTAACATCTTAATAAAGAGAGAGAAGGGTATTATGGTCTTTACGTATTTTAATCTCTTGAGCTTTGTGTTTTTGGGGCTCAGAGAATAAAAATGTTACTTTTGGGGGCAAATCACCCGTTAAAAAAGTCTTGGGGGTGGGAGGCATGTTTTCTCCTGTTTTGGGTGCTGGAAGCATTTTCCCCCTAAAAAAATCATGCTAGCAAAGAAATACTATATGAGAAAAGCAAACATCAAACTGCTTAGAATCAATGAGTAAGATTCACTTCAGTATGAGCAAATTGTTCACTGTTGATACAGGAAAGCTCATAACATTCTAAATCTCATGGCTTCGAACATCAGCCATACCAGAACAGTAAGCTATTTCCCAAGGAATTTAGGATTCAATTTGAAGCGTTTTGTTTCTATTTATTCCTACACTTGAATCATATGTTGGTACAGATGGACTTCGTTCCCATAATTTCCCCTCCTTTCCATGCACGTATAAAGCTCAGTATGTATTATTTATTGGAAAAGTTTTACTAAGTGTTATGTTCAATTCTGTCCGTTTGGTTAACCAGTTCTCTATGTTGCTATGAACGTACTAGTAACCCTTTTTCTTTGCTATCTGATGCATGTATTCTCAGTCTTGTATAAAAGTCGCCCTCGATTTTGTATCTCCTGAAAATGTACGCGAATGTGTGAGATTGACTGAAGAATTTCGTGCGCTACCTCCAGATCACTTGGCTAAGGAAGACAAATTAGAGGTCTGTTCTTCTTGCCTAATACCATCTCATTTATTTTATATATTATATATTTTTAGTCCATACGAGGACTTTCTGTGTATTGCTTGTTATCAAGAGGATTGGTTATCTAATTTGCATATTGACATTTAAATTTATTTCGACCAGGTGAAAAAAATGGCTCTTCATGCGCTCATCCACGTCGTAAATGATTTAGACAATTACAAGTTAAAAGCAGAGTGAGTTTCTTGCACCTTTTAGTTTAAGAAGTGATTCCCTTTACAATTGAGTTTTCCCAATTACACTTGTATGGATATATTGATGTTCTTGTGCCCGTGCAATCTGCAACCTTGCACTAGGGGTTGTTCTTTTTCAGATTTTCTGAATTCAACTTATTGTTGTTACCCGAGTTCAGTTTTCTGATCATGCAAAACTTCACATCTTTCATCAAATTGCATTTCTTTCGTAACTTAAAAGCCCAACTGTAATATTCTGTTGATCAAACTCTAACCTAAACCATGTAATTCCACTATCAGGTCCACGGCTGAGGTTGAAACGGAAGCAGAATCTGGCGCAGTTGAAAGTCAGAGTCCATCACGGTCACCATCTTAGGAGTTATGGCGAAGCTTTTACTTCGTGCTAAAATTTTGACTAACCTGTACTTTTGTAGGGTATATGCTCAAACTTGCCATTTATTTAACTAAATCAAACTTCAAGATATTGCTGCCAAAGATTAGGCATAGAGCATGGGGTTTCGTCAGATCTGTAAAATTTTGTAGTGTTTCATCTTTAGATGGGTATAATATGCAATCTTAAGTAAGCTGTGGATGATGAATGCTTGGCTGCTACGCGAAAAGGTATAATATAATGTCCAATCATGTCATGTCTCTGGTTTTCTCTGAAGTTTCCAGATTTAGAACCTCTGTTACCGATCGTGCTCCCGCAATTGGTATTTTCTGCCTCATTTCTGTAATTCTAAGCTAGGACTTTGAAGATTGTGACCTCTTTTGAAATTTCAGTATTTCTAATATGGTAACTTGCAAATAATCCCCCTCTTTTATGCCTTCAGGAACGCTTAGCACTTCGACTATTCGAGCTTAGAATTTGAGAATAATAGAATGCACGTAACCCCTTTCTCCCTTGCGGATATTAAAAGTGCTAACAGATGAGTTGTAGGTAGGGGTGCTAAATCGTATCTGTATTCGAGAAAATAATCCTAATCTTATCTGTTAGGATACAGATATGGTTACTCAAATCTGTAATCGATAGGACATGGTTACAAATATGATTTTGTAGTAAAATATTCATATTCGTATCCGAGATATTCGAATACATATTGGTCATACTCTTACGATAGATTCAATTCTTAGATAATGGATTTGTGGTTAATTTTGATGATCAAGATGTCTAATCTTAGCTTTTCAATCATAAAGAACATATTAACGAATTCTTTTGTATCACATGAACTATATTTTTCTTAATATTATCTAGTTTTCTCATATCTTGTTTGTATCCACATGCATATCTGTTTATATATCCGTATTTATATCCATAACCGTATCCGATTTTGGCCGATATGGATATGAATGTTTCTTATCGACGTATATTCGTATCCGAGATGGGTAAGTGGATATGGATATGGTAAACATCATATCCGAGCCGTATCCGCACTGAATGTATCCCTAGTTGTAGGCTAACTGCTGCTTACAGTATAAATAAAGGGTTATTTGTATATTTATCATGTTATTATAAATTAGTCTTTACGAAAAGATCTTATGTTAGCTGTCTTTTCTATTATCTGATTCACAGGGCTGGTCTAATTTTTTTGATTTTGCTTATATTTCTTTGTGTAATAATAACTACGCTAATCCACTTATACTATTACTACATTGCAAGAAAAGAAAAGTGTTGCATATTGTAAAAAAATTAAAGACATTAGGTTCTATGCTTTTTTATCTTTTAGTGTAGTAGTACAGAAAACTGTACTGTAGTTATCATTATCTTGTTTTTCTTTTCCTATCTTGAGCTTTGTTTGCTTGCAAAAATGTCGATTTTTCAATGGGTCCACACGCAGTGCTTTTCTTGAAGTCGGGGTGAGAAAGATGAATGTCTCAATTTACTATATGGTAGATGGGAAAAACAATTTGAGGGGCACATTTTATATTTTATATTTGTTAGAAGCATGATATACAATAAAGCGAGATGTACATATCACATAGATTAATTAAAATTTAAAAGAATACTTGAAATGCTTTCCAATCTTCTACAATATTTTGTCCTCAAGAGACAAGTTAGTTTTTTTGTGTCCTTTATAAGGCTACATACGAACTATATATATATATAGGATTGGACTAACCTTATAGATTTTAGTTTTAACAATTCAAAATTATTCAAAAAATTTCTTCATAACAATTAAACTTAGAAAAGAACTTATATTGCTTGTTGACCTATTCTAGTGACAGTAGTGAGATCAATTGGGTTCCACATCGAGAACCAAATATAATCAAATTAATGATTTTAATTTTATAGTCAAATCCTTATCCGTCCAACTATAAATAAAATTTCTTTAGTAATATTGGATTAATTATTCATAAATATTATTTTATATTCAGTCCCCTCTAGTGTTATTTTATTTTAGATAATTTTATTGTGTAGGACAATTCACGTATTTGCTCATGCATAAAATTACAATCCCCATAAACATAAATAAATTCATTTCGAAACATCAAATTATTTTATTTTTATAAGAAAATAAAGTTTGAAAAATATTTTCCAAAGCCACAAGTTGACAAGAATTTAATAACTTCATGAGATGTGCACAATAAATTCACTTATAAAAAACGAATATAGTGGATCCTATCTACATACCCATCGTTTTTCTAAATGAAATCTAGTAATCAAGTGTGCATTAGGTTCGGATGCGGCTCGTATATGATGCTTAACATATCCATATACCCTTACCCTTTATGGATATAGATCAGATATAACTCAGTAAGGAAAATTCATATCCATATCCATTGAATTCAGGTTAAATACATATAAGCGGATATGTGTGCGGATACAAAACGGATATTAGAAAACTAGATGATAAAAATATAGTTCATGTGGCACAAGAGAGTTCATTAATATGTTCATTTTATCTGAAAAACTAAGATTAGATGTCTTGATCATCAAAATTAATCTCAAAGCCATTAATCTATTCGTTTGGATACCATGGTGTTTTCCTTATTGTATTTTTGTAAAAAACCACCACGGTGTTGTGTTTTTCCCTTAAAGTGCTTTCAAAATATCATGTTGAGTGTTTTTGTTCAACATTAGTTTGACCTATTACAACATTAGTATTAAACATATTATTAATATATTATACATTAATTATAATAAAATATATTATAAATAAAATGTTACAATATTTAGTTTACATTATTATAGTATTATAAGTATTAAAAATATAATATAATATACTATTGCATAATGTATTATAATATTATATTATACTTTAATGAGTTATATTATTTTATAATTATTATTATATTATAATTATTACATATTATTTTCAAATAATTATATATTAATTATTTTGGTATATTATAATTATTACATATTATTTTCAAAAATAATTATATATTAATTGTCTTGGTATATCAATTTGTTATTGTTATATATTATATAATATTTTTAAATAATATTATTTTGTTATTGATATAATATTATACTATTATTAGTAGAATATAATATTATTAATAATATTAATATTATTTTATTACTACTACATTATTAATAAATTCACATATTATAAATATTTTAATATTATATAATATATTATAGTTTCTAATATGTTATAGTAAATACTCTAAGGGCATGTTTGTTTGCACGGAAGTAATTGTGAAGTAGCTAAAATAAAAGAAGTAGATGCTACTTCTGCTACTTCCAAGCAAAAAAATATGTTTGGTTCTTTGAAAAACTTACTTCTAATACTTCCCTAAATGCTTATGTGGCGCCTACGTGTCATCCTTACTTCCAAAATATTTTTTCAATCCTCCCCTAAATGCTTATGTGGCGCCTACGTGTCATCCTTACTTCCAAAATATTTTTTCAATCCTCAATACTCAGAAGTAGCTCGGAAGTAGTTGTGTCATCCTTACTTCCAAAATATTTTTTCAATCCTCAATACTCAGAAGTAGCTCGGAAGTAGTTGAAATACATATTAATTATGACATAAATAAATTTTTTTATTAATATTTCCTTTATCAGTTACTTCTAACAACTTTTCATTGATAAAATTACTTCCTAATAATATTTTCAAATATTATCCAAACAAAAAAAGTAAATGAAGAGGAAGAAGTTCTACTCCATTACTTCTAAAAATATATGAAACAAAAAAAAATGCTATTTCCACTACTTCCTACTTCATAGCTTTGAAAGTTACTTCTATAACCTACTTCTTACTTCTAATACTTCCATTATCCAAACGGGCCCTAAGTTGTTTTTGATTGTTTTATGATCGCAGGAACTACTTTGGGTTGTTTTGTATACTCTAGAAAATATACTGCCTCTTTTGTGCAGCGTGCTAGCCGTTTGTTTGCATTTATAGTTGGGCTAAACTATTTAGTTTTGGGCCACAACAAGCATCTGCAAGTCATCATGCATGTTCTTTTTAGTATATATATTCTTCTTAGTTAGATTCAAAGCAATATTCATTTTAGTTATGTACTGACCAAAGTTGGCTCCGTTTGGATAACATTGTGTTTTACTTATTTCCATAGTGTTTTTACCAAAAACAAAACACCATGTGTTTGAAAGCAATGGTGTTTTTTGAGCTAAATCATCCTCAAACCAAAAACACAACACTTATTTCAAAACACCTAAAAGGTGTTTTAAGTTTGGTGTTTTGATTTTGAGTTTGAGAATGTGTTAATATAATATCTAACATAATATATTAAATGTAATAGTATATTATACTATACTATACTATACTTTACTATATTATAGTTAATCTAATATATTAGTAATACTTATTAAATAATATAAAAATATAATAAATAAAATATATTATATAACAATATAATAACATATTAAATACTAGTATTTAATATGTTAACAATGTATTATATAATAATAAATAATAATAAAATATAAATAAACTAAAAATAATAATAAAATTATTGATGATAAATAATAATATAATAATATACTACACAATAGTATTATCACTATAATATTATTAACTTTTTAATAAATAAACTGTAATAAATTAATAATTATATATTATTATATAAGATATTTTAATTATTATATATTTATATTATTTTATAAATATTATTAATATATTAGATTAACTATAATATAATATAGTATAATATAATAAGTATGTTGATAATAACTATATATTAATTATATTAATATATTATGTTAGATATTATATTAACACCTTCTCAAACTCAAAACCAAAATAACAAACTTAAAATACCTAAAATGTGTTTTGAAATAAGTGTTGTGTTTTTAGTTTGAGGATGATTTAGCTTCAAAAACACAATGGTTTCTAAACGCATGGTGTTTTGTTTTTGACAAAAACATAATAGAAACAAGTAAAATACCATGGTATCCAAACGGACCCCTAAGGATTGAAACTATTGCAACAATATTACTTATATGTATTCATATATTTCTTATAAGGATCCTGATATTTCACAACAAAATCATATGTGTAACCATATGTTGTCAATTATAGATTTTAGTAACCATATTCGTACCCTTACAGATATGGATATAGATATTTTTGTGCACTCCTACTAGTAAACCAACATTTTAGGTTGTATATCACTTGTAATGTAAGCTTAACCATCATATTAAAATATAGAGGATATTGGGTATGAGCTAGCAGCTCATTTTGCTACTGGGTATGAGTTGGCAGCTTATTTTGCAAAATGAGCTGCCAGCTCACTGCCATGTGAGCCCCATCTCAATGTGACTAGCAGAGGGCTTACATGACATTGAGCTAGCAACCCATTTTGCAAATGGGCTGTCAGCTCATTTTTTTTCTAAAATATATTATGTTATCAAATCTGAAATGTTATAGCCTGAAAATAACTTAATGTTAACCTCATGTGAGAAGCTAACACGTGTCCTACTCCGCGCTAGTTTAGACATGATCAGAGCCCAGACCATTTGATCCATTCCTATAGCCGACTCCATAGGCCGATAACTCACATGGCCGACTCGAGAGGCGATACTTGTCGACCTATTCTCTAGGTCGAGCCCTCGAGGCTTCACACTCGGCCCGCTATATCAGCCGATCAACTTGTGCAACCAACTAAAAAAGCAGTGTTTGTTGTCCATCAGCCAGGCGATTGAAAAGGTGATAGTTTTCTCGAACCGTGTTGATAACCGTCTGCCCTTGCATTAACTGCTCTGACAAAGTTATCATTGCTCTAGTCACGAAAGTCTTTATGACTTATCAGGCTCCGCCAGCACCAATCAGCTACCGTCGCTTAGCACTAGCCACCTGGATGACCCATACCATCCATAGCCAATACCTGTTAGCTGTCTACCGAGTTAGCTGCCTGCCTGGACTCGGCCACAGTTACATATTTACCCCTCTCAGGTAGGTATATATAAGGACTCATTGCCTACTGGCAAAAGGGATGATGGGGGAGGAGGGAGCCCCCAGAGGGCCACAGGTATGCAACTTCTGCATATTTGGAACTATTTTTAGTTCATTAGGATCTTCTCCACTCAAGCTCAAATACTGACTTGATTGTGGAAGGAACCACCGAAGGCCCAACTCCGGTCCTCTAACGAGTGTTATTGTGCAGTTCTCTTATACAAATAGGGAAACGATCTTTAAAAGGGACGAGGGAACCCACATCACTCATATCGACCTTAAGCCCCCTTGCTAAACTTAGGATTATCTGGTAACCTCGCTTTTGGATCTTAGGACATCAATAGTTTGGTGCCCACTGTGTAGCCGCTTCATCTCTCGTTTATAAAGAACGAGCAACCCCTTGTACTCAAACCTTGTAGATAAGAAGCCGCCATTCCGATAGGCTAAAACGCTAGGCTTCCACGAACGTTTTGGAGACTACCTCTTCAAGATATGGTCATCGTTATTCCTCTGATAAATAAGAGATATTTTTAGGCTACGTACTAACCTATACACAGCTTTTGCCGTTCGATATTTTTTTCGACTCGGCCCACTTCTACCACTAATCCTGGCATCATTCTCATGTCTACGTCCAGAGCACATATAGTACTCCCCAATGTAACAAATTAAAGATACAATCTTTAAAATAAGATATTCTTTGTGCCATGTACCTATGTGCAGACATTGGCCTCGACTCAAAAGACCTTGGCTTCACTTTTATGAGCAATACTAAGACACATCATCACATCAGTCATCTCCGAATCAAAAGATCGTGGCACCTACTTAGGGTAAGACCAAGGCACACCATCGACAAAAGCCCTTGGTACCGTCTTGGGGTAAAACCAAGGTACGTCTTGACTCGGTCAGCTCCGACACCAAAGACCTTGGTGCCTATTCAAGGTAAAACCAAGGCACGCCATCGACAAAAAGACCTTGGTACATTTTCAGGGTAAAACTAAGGCACGCCACCTCAATCTACTTTAACAAAAAAGACCTTGACATCTTCCTAAGCCTAAGGCATGTACATGAAGACCTTAATATCATCTCGAGTAAACTCAAGGCATGAGGCAGAGTTGCACTACTCTTCTCACCTGGGGCCGAATCGTCTCGACCCGAAGTACCGTTTGTTATTCAAAGGTATGCTGTTCAAATTAATTAAAAATAAAATACTTCTATCTGACTTTTTACAGTGTAGAAAATACTGAACAACAAACATAAGATCTTGGTGCCTACTCAGCATAAAACCAATGCATATCAACTCCGCCTATATCAGCTAAAAGACCTTGGCATCTTCCTAAGCCCAAGACATGTACCCTAAGACCTTGGTGTCATTGCGAGTAAATCTAAGGCACAAATCTGAGTCGTCTCAACCTAAAAAACCAATGGATATTCAAGAGTATGCGATTTGCAGTAATAAAGACAAATATTCGCGTCTAAAATAAGACATATTGACACCTATATAAGCCCAAGGCATGCATTTTTAGGACCTTATAATCATATTTAATAAACAAGGTGTGAAGCTGAGTCGTCCCATCCACCATACACGGCTAAGCTGACTCGACTATTTATCAAACACATACTTGAGCAAGACATGTAATAAATACAAACGAGAAAGATTCACAAATCGAAGAGACAAAAACATAATTTTCATTCATATATCCAGATATTTACATCATTGTCTACATTCACATCTACTTTGCAAAAATAAAAAAATAAAAAAAAATACATAAGCCTCTCAAGGAGCTTGACTTGTATTAGGAGTATGACCTAGTAGGTTGGCACCCTACTCGGGAGTTGGAGTCGATCGAGGGGAAGTGGTGGCTGCTTCATCGCCTGGGTCACCCTCTTGGACGCCTCCTTAGTTTCCCCTAGGCTGTCTGACCCAACTGTCTACCTCAGAGGCTTCTACGAACTCCTTGTCTCCCTCGTATCCATTATCCACATCAAGGACCAATCGGCCTCCCTTAGCCTAAATTTACTTCAATATATCGAGGCAAGAGGTGACTCGAGAAGGATAATAAAGACGATCGGGTTTGGGTTGAGACTCAGGAGGAAGCTGTCCTAAGAGACAATCAAAGCTAGTTTTTCATGCTAGCGCCACCTTGACCTTAGCTAAGGGGCTGTCACAGCATTTCAACTCATTGCTTCTTGGCTTCAATTGCTGCTTGGGCCACCTCCTTCTTCAACCTCTCATGAGTAGCGATCTCCTCCTTCAGTTGTGCTTAAACATTCTCCACTTCTCAACGAGCACCCTGAGCGTGCTAGAAGGAGATCACACTATCATGCCTCTCGATCTCAAGCTCCTTCTTTAAAACCTTTGCTCGGCCATCTCGCTCGAGGATATCATGCTGGAGGTGGAAAATTTCTTCCTTCAGCTTGGCAATCATGGTCGATTGCTTAGTATGGTGCGCCTAGAGCCCCTCGATCATTTTTGACGAGTCTCCAGTTCAGGACGCCACTTGCCGTCACTCCGCTTCCAAGCCTCCACCTCCACCTCCATAACAACAGCTTTCTTTTTGGCTTCCTCTCGAGCTACCCTTTCGACCATTAGCGCTTCTTAGAATTTTTCGAGAATGCCTCAAGCAAGTTCGAACTGAGAAAATAACTCCTGCTCGATTAAGTCTCCTCATAGAAGGTAACCCTTGAGGACTTGATGGAGGCTGACAGTAGGCATCATCGTAAGGATTTCATCATACCTTGAGAGGTAGAATTGATCCAAGGCTCAAGACTGGTCCATTCGAGACTCCAAGTCCGAGCTCCTCTTTCGATCAAACATTGAGCCACATATCGGTGCTTCTTTGATGGCTCCCTATCATATCAGAGGCCATCTCTAGGTATGCCGATTAGCATTTCCCTCAGTGGCCCCTAAATGTTCGGTCTACCACATCGATACGGTGTGGTAAGGGCTACTTGAAGTAGATTCCTGGAGCTAGAGTTGGAGCTACTGTGGCCGACTCCAC
>NC_033801.1:62228930-62250115 GCF_001876935.1 Asparagus officinalis | reverse complement strand
CGGCTGGTAGAGGTTGACTCGTCTCTTCCTCAGTCAGTGCCTTGCCCAACCTATGGGCCGACTCGAGTAGAGGAGGCTTGGCTATTTCCTCCTCAACTCAAACTTCGGCCTCAACAAGCTCAACCACCTCCTTTCCCTAAGCGGGGATGCTTCATCGAGGATCACGACCTCGGCTGACTCAACGATTGGAGCGCTGGGGGTTGAAGGACGTGAGCCGACTTTTTGGTCTAGGACAAAGGCACTTGCCTTGACTGCCTCTTCCAAGCCACCCCAAGCCAGTTTGGTGCTCCCCTCAGGACCTTGGTTGCTCACCTTCCACAACCTCCTTCTCTTTTTCTCTGACCTCTCGGCATGAGTAGTGGCACTCAGCTCTGTCGGTCGAGCTACAATTTTAGTGGCCTTCGTCACCATCTCCTTAATCTCCGTAGGGGCCAGCTTGGCCCTTAAACGATTTTGGGGCCTGATCTCTAACACCGGCTATGCCTCCTTTGACCCTTTAAATGGGAGCGTTAGGACGACCACTCGAATTTGATCATCCTCTGTCAGCAGAGTGCTGGATAGGTTGACTACTCAGAGAACGACCGTCTCGAAATGATTGCTAATCTCTTGGGACCCAGCATAAGCTCGGACCTTATCAAACCCTTACTTCTCTTCATTTGTAAGCGGACCCGGCTTCATCACATCCTTATTTATCTCGAGCTAAGTCGGGCAAGAGAAGATGGGGTTGGCCCTAAAAACTCACATGAACTTCTCTTTTCAATCTTTGTTGGACAGGGGCATTCGACACCAACTTGAAGCCACTAAGATTCTGAATATAGAAATGCCCCTCCTTCTCCACCGTCTTGATGCTGACCAAATGTCCTAGCATGCACAAGCTTGACTCAATGCCGACCTAATGGCAAATCACTACATATGCTACCAAAGTAGTGATCGAGTTTGGCTTGATTTGTAATGGGGACACCCCCAATGCATCACAGACTCGGCGAAGGAATGGATGGAGTAGTAACCAGAGCCCATACTCCAAGTGTTTAAGATAAATCAGCATCCTATTACCGTCGTGATGATATACGACCTCTTATCTCTTCGGCATTAACAAAGTGAGGGAACAAGGAAGATCAAATCGATCAAAGTATGCATCAAGCTTAGTTGCGCAAATCTTCGAACAGAATGATAGCAGAAGCAGAGGCTATTTCTGATCATCAAAATATTGATTGGAGGATGTTCAATGTAGAAATCTAGGATTTTCAAGAATGTGAGAACAAAAAGTTTGTAAAGGAAAACCTCATCTTAGAAATGAGCTATATATGGGTTGAGAGTGCAGATACGTATCAAGATCAGAGCGGCCAACTCTTCAAAATTGACGGCTAAGGTCGACCTTGAAAGTCGAACTAACCGCACGAGAAGAGAAGCATTATCACCCCAATAGAAACGCCTCTCAGCTCAAAAATCAAAGCGATGACGGCTCATCATATCTGCTGACGTCAAAAGGTCACCTCAAAAATTACACGTTGCTTTCCTCATGAATGCACCTCGAGAGTCGTTAACTGACAACTATTCAACTTTCACCCGTAATCAGCTGTTCGAGTTCAAGTGAAAGGGGGCCACTGTTATAGCCTGAAAATAACTTGGTGTTAACGTCCTGTGAGAAACTAACACGTGTCCTGCTCTGCGTCAGATCAGACATGATCAGAGCCCAGGCAATTCGATCCACTCCTATAGCTGAATCCATAGGCCGACAACTCACATGGTTGATCGGAAGGTGATACTTGTCGACCTATTCTCTAGGTCGAGCTATCGAAGCTTCCCACTCGGCCCACTATATCAGTCGACAACTTGCGTAACCGACTAAAAAGGCAGTGTTTATCGACCATCAGCCAGACGACTGAAGAGGTGGTAGTTTTCTCGAACCGTGCCGACAACCGCTTGCTCTTGCATTAATTGTTCTGACAAAGTCATCATTACTCTAGTCCCTAAAGTTTTTATGACTTATCAGGTTCCGTACGCACCAATAAATTACTGTTGCTTGGCACTAACCACTTGGATGATCCATGCCATCCACAATCGACACTTGTCAGCTGTTTGCCGAGTCAGCTACTTGCCTGGACTCGGCCACACTTACGTATTTACCCCCTCTCAGCTGGGTATATATAGGGGCTCTTTGCCTACTGGCAAAGGGGCCGAGGGACCCCTAGGGGCCATAGGTATGCAACTTCTGCATATTTAAAACTATTTTTAGTTTATTGGAATCTTCTCCGCTCAAGCTTAAATACTTATTTGATCGTTGGAGGAACCACCAAAGAACCCAACTCTGGTCCTCTAACGAGTGTTATTGTGCAACTCTCTTATACGAACAAGGGACCGGTCTTCAAAAGGGACGAGGGAACCCACATCACTCATATCAATCTTAAACCCCTTGCTAAACTCCAGATTACCCGCTAATCTTGCTGTTGGATCTTAGGACATCAACAGGCAATGACACTATCATTATTTAAAGTGATCATATAACAATTTTAATTCTCTATCTCTTAGGTGACTAATCCTATAGAAGTCAAATGCAGTCTAGTGTTATACATATCACAACGTGGGTTTATGATATACACCGGAGGAATCTCCATTCCTAATGATTGGGTCCCATCATCACATCTAATATGTCGTTTTCATGCATAATTAACTTGCTATAACAAAATTATCTTTTAATACTTATAGGTTTAGCATAAGTTTAAGAAATCTCTAAATTGGACCACATCTCCAAGCAAGTGATCATCACATTTCATGATCTAACAAAATAATTTTTAAGGATACTATAACAAATTATATTAAAGATATACAAAAAACATGCACAACAATAAATTTTTATTAATATTCAAGCATATTACATAAAATGCATTAGATGTTCAAAGGCATATAATCCTACTTTAGTAATACTATTATAAGAGGGTGTTAAAACATTTCTTCTCAAAGTGCGCTCCAGTTTATAGTATAACACATATATGTTTGTGTCAAAAGTTGCTTTTTCCATAGCTTTCAAACCTATTTTACCGTTTATCGATTACAAGTTCAAACTGAAAAGAGAGTTGATCTTTTTATAAGATCTTCTCACAACGAAAAATAAAGATTACAACTTTATCAAACAAAACGCAACAGTAGTTTATCTCCCGCTACTTTGCGTGGGATCTTTGCCTGTGTCGGGGTTAATCCGTGGACCACCGCAGATCGACAATATAATTACGCTCTTGTTTCATGAGGGAAACAATTACGGAAGCGACAATCACGACCAAGCGAGATTGTGGCTCTTCTCGAGATTAAAACCAAGTTTAATCCGGAGGAAAGAAGGGAAAAGAATCACAAACCTTTCGAAGGGGCTTTCTTTATGAAAGTGTTCGCCAAGCTCTGATGATTCTCCTCTGAAATTCGTGGTTGACTGGTCAATTTGACAGCACCTCGCCTTCTTAATCTCAGATCTCCGATCCCCTTGAAAGAAGACCTTAGGCTTCTATTTATAGGCTTTTTGAGATGTGTCTCCTAGTAGGAATTGATGTTTAAACGTTATCTGCGGTTTATAACTGTCTAAACGTGTTTATGGATAACCTCAGAGCAGTTGGAGAGGTTTTGGGACGAAAGAATCCTTAAAAATCATCGAAATCCGTGTTTGGGGAGGTTTTGTATCCAACAAGAGTCCTGGTGACTCGGAAATGTGCGAGTCAGCTTCTGGTGACTCGGAACTGTGCGAGTCAGCTTCTGGTGACTCGGAACTGTGCGAGTCAGCTTCTGGTGACTCGGAACTGTGCGAGTCAGCTTCTGGTGACTCGGAACTGTGCGAGTCAGCTTCTGGTGACTCGGAACTGTGCGAGTCAGCTTCTGGTGACTCGGAACTGTGCGAGTCAGCTTCTGGTGACTCGGAACTGTGCGAGTCAGCTTCTGGTGACTCGGAACTGTGCGAGTCAGCATTTGGTGACTCGGAACTGTGCGAGTCAGCATTTGGTGACTCGGCACTGTTCAAGCTTCTAAGCAATGTTTCGTGATTCTTCCAGCTTCTTTGTTTTGCGTACGCTTCGTCGCCTTGCTGATTTTGGATGAATTCCTTTGACTTGGATAATAACGTTTATCGTCTTTTCCTTGTCTTGCACTGTGTTTGAGGACCTATGGGCAATTTTTAACGCCTACAGATACCCCCTCCAAAGTGTTTCAGTCTCGTTTCTTTTATAGAAGAGTCTGAAATACTTTGGATATGATAGGCTATATTTGCAGAAGGACCTGTCATGGGTTTCATTTCTTGACTCCTTCAGCCCTCAATCTATTCAGAGTTCTGTCGAATAGATGAAGTTTTTTACGGCTCTGCGTTTATCGTCTGACCGCTGTTGAAATCTTGAAACTGAACGACGTCGCTGATTTAACGTTGAGTTGACCATCGTTGTTGGGGAATTCCCATCTGGTGACGCCTTGACAGACATTGACCAAAAGTCATGCGTTTGAAGCAGAGAGGACCAGTTTATACTCGTATACTCTTGGGAGTTCAGAAAGTTAGTTTAGCCTCATATACTTATCGGAGGTCGCCGGGTTATCCTTAAGAATATTGTATACAATATTCTCCAGGAACTTCCCGTCGAGGGTGGGAAACAGTTTAAACTCGTATACCCATTGGAGTTTTAAGAAGCAGTTTATACTCGTATACTTTTCGGAGTATTGATTCTTTCATTGCAACGCATTGATCGGCTTTGACCTAGGGTTACGCGTTGACCGGCGTTGACCTTAGGGTTTCGAATGTCATTCGATGCTCAAGTCACGAGACCAACTAATGAAGCTGATGCGTCAGTGACTATCATATTTATAGGATTTTTGGCAAACCCTCAGCCATCAACGGGTTTGATGAGCCTTTACCGACCACCGTTTGAGTCGGGCTAGCATGCGGATTGTTCAAGTCCGTTCCGCATGTGACGTTAAGCTAAAAGAGTTAACGCTCTTAGTGCTACGATGTTGAATACGTAGACTTCGTCTTTCTCCTGTGAAAAGACTAAACAGCAACGTGTATGAGACGTTGACTTAGGATTTTTGGCAAATCCTCAGCCTTCAACGGATTTGACGTGCTCTTACCGACTACCGTTCGAATCGGGCTTACATGCGGATTGTCTAAATCCGTTCCGCATGTGACGTTGTGCTAAAGGAGTTAACGCTCTTAGTGCTACGATATTGAATACGTAGACTTCGTCTTTCTCACGGGAATAGACTACCCGGCGACGCGTGTTAGGCGTTGACTTTAGGATTTTGGGCTAATCCCCAGCCTTCAACGGATTTGATTAGCCTTTACCGACTACCGTTTGAGTCGGGCTAGCATGCGGATTGTCTAAATCCGTTCCGCATGTAACGTTGTGCTAAGAGAGTGAATTCTCTTAGACTTTGTGCTATGATGTTGAATACATAGGCTTCGCCATTGTTACGGGAATAGGCTACCCGGCAACGTGTATTAGACGTTGACTTATCCCTACTTAGGCTTCGGGATAAAATACCCCAGACTGGTATTCTGGTGTCTTTTTCAATCGGTAAAAGACTAAACCGGCGACACGTGTTAGGTGTCGACATATCCTTTCTTAGGATTCAGGATGACATTCCCCATGCGTGTAAGGCATGGATTTTGGTGTTATTAATAACAACCTGTCACAATATTGAATATGTGAACGGGTGTTCTTTTTAACGGTTAAGAACTAACCGGCAGCGCAGGTTAGGCGCAGACTTATCCTTGCTTAGGTTTCAGGATAGAATACCCCAGAATCGAACTCTGGTGTCTTTTTCTACGGAAAAAGACTAAACCGGCAGCGCGTGTTAGGCGCAGACTTATCCCTGCTTAGGATTCGGGATAAACTTCCTATGCGTGTAATCGAGAGGGGATTTTGACTGTGGTCCTAACTGTAAGAAGGTTTGACCAATTGGGAGGTTTGAGACGATCCTAACTGTAGGAAGGTTTGATCGCTCGACTTGTGGACCTCTCGTTCGTTGGGGGAATCGAGAGGGGTTTTGGTTTTGGTCCTAACTGTGAAAGGTTTGACCAATTCTGAATATTATGTCCAGACTCTAGCAATGAGAGTGTTGAGTGCACAGACGCGGTGAGAATTTGAATGGGATTAAACTTGATCGAATTTAACGGTCCCACCGTCAATTAGTCTGATCGGTGAGAGATTTAGTGTTCATCACTTTGTTCATGTCGATCGGGTTATCCCTAAGAATATTAAAATTCTTTTGGGAACTTCCCGTTACACGAATTATCCACTCCCAGCTTTCCTACAAAACTGGGTGTAACGAGGAGTACGTTATCCTCAATCGCATGTTCAGGTTATCCTTAAGAATATATGATTCTCTAGGAACTTCCTGTTACATAAATCGTCCACTCCCAGCTTCCTCTGGTTCGGACATTCGGACATTATTCTCAGTTACCTGACCGGGTTATCCTTAAGAATATTAGCATAATATCCTCCAGGAACTTCCCGTCAAAAGTGGGAAACAGTTTAGACTCATATACCTATTGGAGTATGCAGGAAGCAGTTTAACCTCTTGCACCTGTTGGAGGATGCAGGGAGCAGTTTAACCTCTTGCACCTGTTGAAGGATTGAGAAACAGTTTATACTCGTATACTCTTTGGAGTTTTAAGAAGCAGTTTATACTCTTATACTTATCGGAGTATGTAAGGAAGCAGTTTAACCTCATGCACTTGTTGGAGGATTGAGAAACAGTTTATACTCGTATACTCTTTGACTCATATACTCTTCGGAGTGTTAAGAAGCAGTTTATACTCTTATACTTGTCGGAGTTTTGAGAAGCAGTTTATACTCTTATACTTATCGGAGTGTTAAGAAGCAGTTTATACTCTTATACTTATCGGAGTGTTAAGAAGCAGTTTATACTCTTATACTTATCGGAGTGTTAAGAAGCAGTTTATACTCTTATACTTATCGGAGTATTGCCGTTCTTATTTGGCTTATCTGAGCGATATGACGCCGGCTTCAACCAAGGTTTAGATGCTATTCTTGAGAGCAAAGCAATCCTTGGTGGGATGAAGGACCCTCCTGTGGTATGCACAGTACTTTGGATCCGTCGTGTTGTCAGCTTCCTCCTGATTTGTGATAGGTGGTAGCTTGATCTTGTTACTTTCAAGGAGGGATTCGAAGATGGCTGGAACGTCTTCGTCCTTGAAAGAGTACTCTTTTTGGAGCCTGTGATCCGAAGCTTTCTGCTGCCTTTGGGGTTGCTGTTGCGACGTCTGGTTAACGTCAACAGCTGCTGCAGGTGCTTTCCCTTTACCACGGGAGGCAAAATTTGATTTTGGAGGGTTAGCCGTCGGTTGGCTTCTTTCGGCTTTCTTCCTTCTGAGGAAGCGTTCGGCCTGCTCTCCGCGCACCTTCAACTCTTTCCAGTTGTTGGACGGTGATAATCCCATAACTTCCAACACGTCCAAGGAAAGGTTGTTGTGGCATGTTTGGAGGATGAATTCCTCCGTGACCAGATCTCGGCAGTTCATTGCCTTGTTCCGGAAACGCTTAACAAAGTTCTCAACGAGCTCTCCATCTTTCTGCTTTTCTTCAAAGAGCGTCCCGATTGACACCTCCGTATCATCGTCGAAGAAATTAGCGAGAAACATGCTTTCCATATCGTCCCATGTAGTGATACTTCCCGGTTTAAGCCGGCGGTACCAATCAAATGCAGCAGCGCGAAGGGTTCCTACGAACGATCGTACCATTAGAGGTTCGTTACCTGAAATGATCCCCAGGTGAGACTTGAAATAAATCAAGTGTTGGGTAGGAGAGCCCCTTCCATCGAATGGTGTGAAGTTGATCAAATTGAACTTCGGTGGGTATGGAATGGAGTCCCACTCCCTGGGGTAGGGACATGGAATGCCAGTCTTTTTTACTTCTTGGGCAGACATCAAAGCATTGATTTTGCTTTCCAAGTCTTTCATCTTAAGATCTTCGCCTACCTCACTCTTCTGGCGATTTTGGGGATGGATATTGATACCACCCCCAGCGTTAAGAACGCCTTCCGTATTCCTGTTCTCGCGGGGAGTCTCGATGTTAAGATTTTCTTCTACCTCTGAGTCGCTATCTATCCGATTAGCGGTCGGACGACGACTAGATTCACCGCGCTGGTTTGTCAGCTGTTGGAGTTGTTGTGCGTGTAAATCTTTAACACGTTGTACAGCCATCTCCATTTCAATTTTGAAATCCTCTTTTTGCTTGGCCAAAGCTTCTTGAAGAAGTTGAGCCATCTGTTCTGTGGTGATCATGAACGACTCTCGAGACTGTCCTGTACTAGATACAGTAGCATCTGAAGCGATCGCTGAGTTAGCATCCGACGCTCCTTCGTCTGAGGACTGTCCTCTCTGGATTCTGTTGTAATTGTAATCTCTAGGCCTTATAGCCCCGGTTTGCAGCCGAGTTAACCGTTTGGACATTTGTGAAAAGGGCTCAGGGTTGTAGCGCCGCGTGGACTTTCCTTTTTCTGCCATATTAATCGTGAATTCCGAAAGTTCACGTTCCTGAACGGGTGGCTTTCTTTTACGGAAACGTCTTGATTTGTTTCTCTCCGTTTCTGTAGAAAGTCTTTCAAACACTGAAATCCTTTGCGAGGCAGTCTCTTCTTCGTCTGAGGATTGTCTTCTCTGGATCCTGTTGTAATTGTAATCCCTAGGCCTTATAGCCCCGGTTTGCAGCCGAGTTAAACGTTTGGACATTTGTGAAAAGGGCTCAGGGTTGTAGCGCCACGTGAACTTTCCTTTTTCTGCCATGTTAATCGTGAATTCCGAGAGTTCACGTTCCCGAACGGGTGGCTTTCTTTTACGGAAATGTCTTGATTTGTTTCTCTCCGTTTCTGTAGAAAGTCTTTCAAACACTGAAACCCTTTGCGAGGCAGTCTTGGAACAGTTACATTCTGCTAATACTGCCTTGATGAGTTTAGTACAAGGACAACGAGAATCCCTTTCCTGGGAGTTTCTCTTCCGAGATTTACTCATACCCCCAGTCTGATAGTACAGCTCATCGATATTATTATCGGAGCCACCTATCTTGTGTTGGCATAACCCTCTTATTCTATCATCGTCTTCTTCTGACGAATAAAGCTCTCTTTGAGGGCATATCGCTCTGTCATTATTTTCAAGAGTCGCTCGTTTGAAAACTCGCCTTCGCGCGCGTGAGGGTTCAACAGAATCTCGAACTTCTACCCGTAGCCCAAGGCGAGCGGTTACTGGTACTTTCTCTGTATGAGGAGTTTTTGAGTTACTGGAGACTCGCTCCCGTCCCCCATTTTGACCAATCAAGCGGGGTTTGTTTTTATGCAAAGGGCCGAGACGATCCATAATGCTCATTTTAACTCGGGATGAGTCCACGCCGCCGTGGGGTTTTACAGGAGGTGAGGAAGTCATTGGAACAAAAGCAGGAGCTGTCGGAGACTTGAAGCTGGTCGCAGGAGGCGAAATTTCTACAGACAACTAATAAACGAGACTGGGATGACAAGCTTGGCGCGGCTCTATGGGCCTATCGGACCACGGTGCGCACACCGATGGGAGCAACCCCGTATTCACTGGTATATGGATGTGAAGCCGTTCTTCCATTGGAGATTCAAATCCCGTCACTTCGAATTGCCCTCGCGACTCAAATGACGACCGAAGAGCAACATCAGAAGCGCCTTGAAGAACTTGAAAGGCTGGATGAGAAGCGTTTAGAAGCTCAACAACATATCGAATTCTACCAAGCCAGAATCTCTCGAGCTTTCGACAAAAAGGTTCGACAACGAAGCTTCAAAGAAGGGGATTTGGTTCTAGCTGAAAGGCGGCCTATGATCCTTAACTCCAAGAAGAAGGGCAAATTTGAACCCAAATGGGAGGGACCACTCGTAGTAGAGACAGTCTACTCGAGTGGCGCATATCGCCTTGTCACCAAGGACGGTGACCGGCTTATGATGCCGATAAACGGCAAATTCCTGAAAAAATACTATCCTTAGTATCTTCAGGATAACCAATGCATCGGGAAGTTCCCAGAAGAACATCATATGAGGTATTCTTAGGGATAACCCAATCATTATAGGAGCGATGAATAAGATCTCCTAAATTCAATGTTTTCCCCTATGCTCAATGGTGTTTGTGTCAAAAGTTGTTTTTTCCATTGTTTTCAAACCTGTTACACCGTTTATCGATTACAAGTTCAAAACTGAAAAGAGAGTTGATCTTTTTATAAGATCTTCTTACAACGAAAAATAAAGATTACAACTTTATCAAACAAAACGCAGCAGTAGTTTATCTCCCGCTGTTTTGCGTGGGATCTTTGCCTGTATCGGGGTTAATCCGTGGACCACCGCAGATCGACAATATAATTACGCTCTTGTTTCACGAGGAAAACAATTACGGAAGCGACAATCACGACCAAGCGAGATTGTGGCTCTTCTCGAGATTAAAACAAAGTTTAATCCGGAGGAGAGAAGGGAAAAGAATCACAAACCTTTCGAAGGGGATTTCTTTATGAAAGTCTTCGCCAAGCTCTGATGATTCTCCTCTGAAATTCGTGGTTGACTGGTCAATTTGACAGCACCTCGCCTTCTTAATCTCAGATCTCCGATCCCCTTGAAAGAAGACCTTAGGCTTCTATTTATAGGCTTTTTGAGATGTGTCTCCTAGTAGGAATTGATGTTTAAACGTTATCTGCTGTTTATAACTGTCTAAACGTGTTTATGGATAACCTCAGAGCAGTTGGAGAGGTTTTGGGACGAAAGAATCCTTAAAAATCATTGAAATCCGTGTTTGGGGAGGTTTTATATCCAACAAGAGTCCTGGTGACTCGGAACTGTGCGAGTCAGCATTTGGTGACTCGGAACTGTGCGAGTCAGCATTTGGTGACTCGGAACTGTTCAAGCTTCTAAGCAATGTTTCGTGATTCTTCCAGCTTCTTTGTTTTGCGTACGCTTCGTCGCCTTGCTGATTTTGGATGAATTCCTTTGACTTGGATAATAACGTTTATCGTCTTTTCCTTGTCTTGCACTGTGTTTGAGGACCTATGGGCATTTTTTAACGCCTACAATATATGCATACATTAGGACACATACATACATACATGAAGGCAAATATGCTTATATTAATGAAAGAGTATTGACTAGTTGATACGATGCTACCGAGAACTTTTCTTGTGATACATATTACCAAAATATAAACTTAATTCCAAATATAACTAATTTTTAGAAAATAGAACAATATTTTTTTGTTATGACTTTTCCTTTGCTAAAAATGATTTTTATCTATCAATTAGTACTTGATTTGTAATTTAAATTTATTAAACAAATTATATAGACAAGGAGGATACAGTAAAAAGAAGAAAGAGTTGAGTTTATACACACACACACACATACATACATACATACATATTGGGTCGTGGTGGTCGTGTTCTAAATAAATCTAGGGAAAATTGTGTCAAGGCTCCAATATGAAGAACCCTGTGTGAGTAGCCCCTTCAACCTTTCTCCATTGTGGATCGGACCTAAAAAAAACTCAATTAATGTATTTAGGCCCCTCAACATCAGCCGTATAGAGGAAAGTTATGGTATTTCCTCATAAACTCTAAAATGCCCTTCTCCTTCCCAATGACGTAGTGATTTGATGGTGGAATTAGAGGGAAATTTCCTCTATTTTTCTCTATCATGAGCAATAACTCTTTATGTAGTGTTTTAGAGTTTTTACTCTTCAACTATCAATACTCCTCTTGTCCTAAAATTCTCTCCATTTCTCCTTCTATATTCCCTTCATTAATGGCTGAGAAGGCTATCATTTGCATGGTCTCCTCAGGTGAGAAAGCATCTTTCTTGATAATTAACTCTTCAACCACCATTATGAAATTGAAGTTTGATGTGTCAGAGAGGTTAAAAGTTCCATACGATTCTTTATTATTGGCATACAAATATGAAACAAACATCAACTTTGATTTTCCCATTGAGAACAAAGATGATTTGTCGTGTATGGTAGAGCATAGCCACAATATCGGGTGTAAAGAGATTCATAGAAAGCTTTTCAAAAAGCAGAGAATTCGACTTCCCTAACACCCTAAAAGTTCAATAAGACTTGTAAATTATCAGTTTTTTTAAAAAGAAATTTGTGACTTTTGTTTGAACAACATAACATGATAAAAATTTGAACAAATACCTGTTAAGTGTGACTAGTAACATGTTAAGTATACACATTCATATGTTAAGTTTATGCGGTTGGATGTTAAGTTCAATAGTTTTAATGTGAAGTTCAATGGGTATGATGTTAAGTCTAAGGGGTTGGATGTTAACTCTAAAAGACTGTATGTTAAGTCTAATTAGTTGAATTTAAGTATAAGAGGTTGAATATTAAGTCTAATGAGTTGAATGTTAAATATAAGGGGTTGTATGTTAAATCTAATTAGTTGTATGTTAAGTCTAATGAGTTGAATGTTAAGTATAAGTTGTTCTATGTTAAGTTTAATGAGTTGTATGTTGAGTCTAATAGATAAGGTATTATTTCTACAGGGTTGAATGTTAGGTTTACAGGGTTGAATGTTAAGTCTAATCGGTTGAATGTTAAGCCTAAGGGGAAGAATGTTAAGTCTAATAGAAGAATGTTAAGTCGAATCGGTTGAATGTCTAATAAAAAGAATGTTAAGTCTAATAAGAAGAATGTTAAGTCTAAGCGGTTGAATGTTAAGTCTAATCAGAAGATTGTCAAGTCTAATGGGTTGAATGTTAATTCTTGTTTGTTAACTCTAATAAGTTCGATGTTAACTTTTGTAGTTAGGATGTTGAGCATGAGCATTAACTTGTTTAGTTTTTATTATTCATTGTTGATTTTGTATTCTGAATATTTTCTAAAAATGTGCAGCATTGCCCCAACTTTGAACTCAAAATGTATAAATATTGCGCTAACGTCAACATGTATTTTAGACAGGATTCCCAATGATAACCCATCTAGGGATAATGTTATGATGATTGATAACATGATCAACAATTCAAAGAGAATTCCTACTTAATGTCACGTTGTTTTAATTGAGGAGGCAGTGTGACCATCATCAACTTTACCACATCGCTCACGAAGTGCGACCAACGATGTAGATTTGGCTTTACTTTTGTGTTTAGACCATCTTTCACGGCCATTGTCATCTTGCCATTTTCACCAAGCAAACCCTAACCTTAAGTTGAAATTCGAGAGGGAGAAAGAAATAGAACTTGGGATTTTTGGGTTCCTGTTTACAGTAGAAGAGAGAGGGAGAGAGTACTTGAAAGGGGGATTTTTGGGTTTCTGTTAACAGTAGAAGAAAGAGGGAGAGAGGCAGAGAGTACTTAAAAAGAAGTGAGTGTGGTTACCAATACTGTAATGTCATGTCATAAGGGTTTAGTAGTAATTGCAGGTGGGCTTTTTCTCACGCTGCTTACTTGGCAGTCTAATTGGGGCCTTGATACAATACAGAGGGGCTGATCACATAGGCTAATTCATATTGGGGCCTTGACACGAATTTCCCATATACCTATTGGGTTTAGAGTAGTCATAACCATTAAAGTTGTTTTAATAATCAATTAATTGTCACGACTGTATCTCATTGTCCATACCACCAAGGCAAAGTGTAATAAACAAACTGATCAACTACAGGTAGGGGACAGCAAACGGTCGGTTCACTTGGTTTTCATAATTTTTTATCACACCAAAATCGAAGCGAACCGAAGCGAACCGAATTATTTCGTTTTGGTTTGGTTTTTTGGTTGTTATAGACCTCCATCATCTAACAGGAAGAGGATGCCTACGACAAACAGGCTACGAAAAAGAAAAAAAAAAGAAGAAAGAAGAAGAGAGCATAAGTTTAAGCGAAGTAGAGTTGAGACATTTTCATTTTGAGGACGAAGTAGTGGTTGAAGAAAGAACTTAGGGAAGTAAAGGGAGTTTTTAGTGACTCGTCATTTGTAAATGAGAGAAATAGGCTTTTGTCCTCTTTGAAAATAGCTGGGAGAAGAGGAAGACCCAGTAATTCATCACATTCTCTCTGATACCTGTGGATGACAACTAATAATAAGTTGGGACTTCTTGGAAAATTGAAAGAGAGGCAATGCGGTCTATAAATGGGTGCGATTTAAGTGGGTGTACGGTCGGTTCGGTGTATTCTGGTTTAGAGTAACTTAACCCGACCCGAACTGAATTAATCATAAAACCGTTCTGAATTGTAAAAGAGCTGATGGTTCGGCCGGTTTAATCGGTTTGAAGCAAAATTTGCTCCCAGTTATTGAAAACAACAAATAGTAATAAACAAATTAAGTTCTTTAAAGATTTGGCCAAAGCCTAGATAAGTCAGCTTATCAAGCATTATCGTAGTTGTTAAATGTTCATTCACTACAATGTCTCAAAACGTACAGATTATAATCTTTTCTCAATGCGAAAATTCTCATAGGATCTCACTCGGCATGTCTGATACAAAGTCGAACAGTTCCAACAGTAAAGCTTTGGAAGTAAGTGTATAAATACCCATGTTTGAATACGGCTTGGAATGAATTTTGAACGGTGCCGGTTCAAAGATAATAAACTATGAAAAACTTTTACTTTATAAAAGAAACCCAAATAAATAATCATTAACCAAACACCCAAAAAAAAAGAGGAATCTAATGAAAACTAGAAAATTCAAGAAATAATAACTTTGACCATGGTGACGAGCAAATGGCTATGCCAGTGCTCGGTTCGGTTATATAACAATTTTTATAGATGTCACGCCCCGCACACAGGAATGACCTGGTGGGTAGAATACCAAGTAAATCAAAATACAAAATATTCTATAAACACCATGTAATTCGTTTTGTAATATACATCTATAACCACTCACGATACAAATATACATGAGAAATATATGCTTCATGACAACATAAATATCACACGAGTAACAAGCACAAACAAATAAGAATGAATCAAATTATCCCAGTATCAAGTCCACTAGATAGACAATCTTCAATATTCGAAAAAAATACAAGCCCTGACTCAAACACAGACATCAAATCTAAATAGTTGTACTTAGAGAATAACTGAAGTTTCTACTGAATCAAAATAAATAATTATATATTATAATTTATAAAAGCTACTACATGATTCTAGCTACTTTCTCATAACCTACTTATTCAAACTTAGTCCGTTGCGTTGCAGTTGGACTTACTTTGTTACCTAAAAAAGGGGTCCACAAAAGTGTTAGAGGTAAGGTCTAAGCTAGAAAAATATATGGAAACTGCAAGAATCGATAGTTAGCTGCTCAAATATAATAGAAACTTATACGCTAGATAAGAAAGAAATAAATTAATCAAAGATAAATGATCATAAACCTCAACAGGATATCTCAAGTCGTGTTGTTCATACAACATAAACATAAACATAAACAATATTTTAAAGATATTAGTTACGCTCTTATATGGATATGAAATGAGTAATCTGCCAGCTTAATGTGGTTTCACATATCTGATAAAAATTATAAAATAGGTAGTCACATAGGAGTCTTCTGGCCAACCAACTAACCTCATGACGTGATTTATATCATAATTTATCCTCTATCCCGCTCTTATTTAATTTGCACATGTAATCTTATGCACTACAATCCACATCCTATGAGAACCTCACACAACTTAGTTACTACTAACTAAGGTTTTAAATATCGGTTATCGAGGATTTATCGGACGGTCAAAATCCTTATCGGATAGCGGAAATTAGGGATATGTCGGGGATAAGTAGTATTTATCAGAGTGATACACTGGATAGTGTATATATATAATATAATAACCAAAAAATATAATCTAACCATGCTTAATGAAATATATAAACATACCAAAATGTAAATAATCATGTTTAGAAGAGGCTCGAAGGTGAGCGGAGGTGAGCTTCGAGGTCAAGGAGGTGAGCGTTGTCAACGGAGGTGAGTTCCGAGGTTAGGGAGGCATTCGATGTCAGCTGAGTTGAGCTGCGAGGTCGGGGAGGCAATCGACGTCAGCAGAGTTGAGCTGCGAGGTCAGGGAGGCGAGCGACGTCAGCGAAGGTGAGCTTCGAGGTTGGGGAGGCAAGCAACGTCGACAGAGGTGAGCTTTGAGGTCGGGGAGGCGAGCGACGTTAGCAGACGTGAGCTTCGAGGTCGGGGAGGCGAGCGACGAGGTCAACATAGTTAAGAGGGGAACATAGATCTTGAGCACGATGGAGTTCAAAGAGGCTCGGAGGCTCAGAGAACAGCCGCACAGAGAGGAAAGAACAGCCGCACAGAGAGGGAGAGAGATTCACGAAGAATTAGGGCTGAACTTGAAGTTAAAAACTTTATTTTATTGTCAAAAGCGGGTCGGGTCGGGTTTAAGAACTCACTAACTAATAGTCCATTCCCCAACAATTCAACTCAAAACTCACGCCGATAAAGCCGATATTTTCAGCCTCCCTTATTGGCTGATAAGTGCCTTTATCGCCGATAACTCGCCGATAAACCCATAAAAACGATAACCGATTAAAAATCCTACTTATCCTAGTGGAAAGCTCTCAAATCCGATAACTTAGCGATAATATCGGATTATCGACTGATATTTAAAACCATGCTACTAACCGATGGTCTAGGTCAGGGATCATCTATCTAGACGATGCATGCATTAGGAATAACTACATTGGGGTATACCCCGTAGTCTAGGATACAGGTTTATCATCCTAACATATTAGCTATAGCACAAACAACTCGTAATGATTTTATTAAGTCATTCGTTCACCTTATATGTGTTTATCATGTGCTAAGTTAAACCGAGTGATCAAAACACTCCATATATGTGTAGATATCTCAAGAGACTACTTCTACATCACCAAATAGTCATATATTATCTTTAAAAAAGTTAAAGTAACTAATTAGTATATTTAGATTGTTAATTATATAATTAGAGAGTTAATTATAAAACTAAACCTAATTAGGCGTCTAAAATATCAAATGGGATTCTGAAAATAGAGTCAATTGTTTGAAGAAAAGAATCGGATGTCTTTGCATAACAATACAAAAGCATTGTTTCTGTTGTTCAAATTCAGACGCCTCTCAT
Organism: Asparagus officinalis; assembly: GCF_001876935.1. Taxonomy (NCBI): domain Eukaryota; kingdom Viridiplantae; phylum Streptophyta; class Magnoliopsida; order Asparagales; family Asparagaceae; genus Asparagus; species Asparagus officinalis. Next base: position 62,233,060 of record NC_033801.1, on the reverse strand, counting down.
TCCTATCTAGATGTTTGAAGGCTTGAAGCTAACTTTAGACGTTTGGAGTCGAAGTACCAGTTGTCTTATCAGTACTAGATGTCTTATCAGTACTAGATGTCGCCTAGTAGACGACTCTGATCATCGTTGCTGCTGCTATTTTGATCAAATTCTGTCAGGAGCCAACACTAAGACAACTGGAGTTGAGGTTGGAAGCTGAGAAAGATTCTGCATAATTGTGTGCACTATCGGACTGATACACAAGAACAAGGATTGATATGCAATTATTGTGGGGCTAGCATGCAAATTCTCATAGTTCAAGGGCTATAATAAATGTTTGACTGTTTGTTAGATTTCTGTTAGAGAACTTAACTGTCTGCACGTGTACAATTAAGTCAGTTAGTTCTGTTATTACTGTTGCAAGTGTGTGCACGTGCACAGTCTATTAGAGTGAGAGGAATTGTATAAATAGAGGTTGTAATAATTGAGATTTAGGTTTTTTGCTTTGAATAAGAAATCTCTTCTCCTCAGTTCTCTACAATATTCTTATTCTTTCTCTCTTTTCCTCTCAAATCTCTGTCTCTTCTTCTTCAAGTTGAATTTAGTTGAAACCAATGGCTAGAAAGGTGAATCGAGGTCTCCGATCCTCACAATTGGTATCAGAGCAACAAGAAACTGAAGCGGGCGCTGAGGATTTCTTGAATGATCAAGAGGAAGTTGAGGTTGAGGAGCCTACTCTAGAAGATAGATTTGCTCGACTAGAGGATGTTGTTGTCAGGAACAGTTCTGTCAATCGACAACAGGATTCTTTCAATCAGAAATTTTCAACTAAGATGGGTGAGCTCTCTTCTAAGCTGGAGTTTCTAATCCAAGAGTTCAAGAATTTCAAGAATTCTGACCAAGGAATTCTTGGCTCTGGACCGAGGGAAGATCATAGGAATTTGAATTCAGGTTCAAGAGGAGCTGGTGATTCCCATAGGAGTGATCACAGTAATGGATATCAGACCCTAAGTCGAAGAACTCCTGAGTTCACTGGGGAATTCCAACCTGTCAACACCTTTGGTAATATGTCAACTCCAAGAAACTCTTTCTTTAGCAATCAAAAACTTGTTCAACCAAAATCTTTACGGCTAGATTTTCCTTCTTTCTCTGGATCTGAAAATATTATAGCTTGGTTAGAGCAAACCGAACAAATTTTTGAGTATTATGACATTAAAAAAGATGAATGAGTCAATGTCTGTTCATTCTACCTAAGGGATGAGGCCTTGCAGTGGTATAGATGGTTCACTAGGAATATTGAAGATTATTATCACTGGACTGTTTTTAAAGAAGAAATTATAACAAGATTTGGTCCTAATGAACTCACGAGGCCATATGATGCTTTCTCAACACTGAGACAGACTTCTACAGTCAGGGAATACTTGGGGAAATTTGAGCAAGCATTGGGATTGTTAGATGATCAACCCTCTAGAAGACACATTCTTGAGAGGTTTATAGGGGGATTGAAAGATGAATTGAGATATGATGTTTCAGCAGCTAGACCAACTTCTTTAAAAGGGCTTGTATCCTTGGCCAAACTATTTGAGGACAAACAGAAAGATGAAAGAAAATATAAGGGTCACTGGAGCTACTCAAACTCAAAAGGTTCTTCAATGAACAAATCACAGAATCCTTCTCTTAAGTCTTCAGATCCTCAAGCAGTCAGACCCTTCCACCAGTTTAACAAATCACAGAATGCTGGTCAAAGTGTAGCCATAAGTCAACATTGGTCAATACATTACAATGAAAATGCTAGTCAACGTGTTGCGAGGAAGAGTCAACGCCAGTCATCACATTGCGATGAAGGTCAATACGTCGACAATTTTTAGCCAAAACAAGGCTCAGATCGACTCCAGAACAAAGGATGATCCCAAGAACTTTAATCGTATTTTAGATATGAATTCTTGACGAAGATAGTCAGTTCAAGCATCGACTCAATAACACGAGCTACCATTAGAAATCAATACACTAGTTTGAATTCGAGACTTCGACAACGGTCAGACGATAAACATAGTGCCAAAATTTTTTTAGCTATTTGATAAAATACTGAATAGACTAAAAATTAAAGAAATCAAGAACTAAAGATAATTACAAATCCTTTTACACTGGTTGAAGGTGGGGCCTATCACATCCAAAGTATTTCAGGCTCTTCTATAAAAGAAACGAGACTGAAATACTTTGGAGGGGGTATCTATAGGCATTAAAAATTACCTATGGGTTCCCGCACACAGTTTGAGATGAAGAGAAGATGGTAAACATCATTATCAAAGTAAAAAATGATTATCTAATGTCGATAAGTGAATGAAGCGAGTCGACAAAATGTACGAATCAACGGGACGATAGAATAACGGAGAAACGAACCGATCGGAATTACGTTTCACTCACAAAAGGCGAAGTACCACTCATGTCTTATCTATTCCACATATGATTCACCTATAGAAGGTTGTAGGTATCTTTCCCATATTTACGACGAACTTTGAATCGTGTCATTCTGAGATCGGACGGGAAAACTATAGCGAAAACAGTCAAGGTGCGCAAAACAGCGCATCGGTCAAAAATCGAGACACAAGGAGTGTCTCAGCCAACCGAGAGACTCCACAAGGAGTGTCTCAGCCAGCCGAGACGTTCTCCCCCCCCCCCCCAGCCGAGACACGAAGGCTGTCTCAGGCCCATTTTTGCTATTTTTTGTCGTTTCTTCGATGTTAACTGCCTCGATTCTGATCTAAAGCCTCTCCAACTGATTTGGAGTTATTTTTTAATATAGTTAAGTGGTTACAACTGAGGATGAGATCAAATCGGTTGTTCTTATCCAAAAACCGAGCTTCTGAAGCCTATAAATATGGCCCTATGACCTTCATTTACACAGATCGAGAATTCTCGAGCGTTGACGAAGCTCTGTCGAACTGAAGAGTGAGGAGCATGAATTTCATAGAGGAGAAAAAGATCTCGGCGATCTATTCAGCATAAAGAGGAAGAGGTCAAGAGATCTGCACCCGTTCATCCATTTTTTTGAGATCGTTCCTAGCTGCGATTCTCGAGAAGAGTGATTATCTCGCTTTGCCGAGATAGTTACTTTAGTTTCTTGTCTCCTTTGCGAGGCAATGAAATTTATATTAGATCTGATCAGTCAGTGGTCCACGGATAAACCCTGGCACAGGCCAAGATCCCACGCATGCAGTAGGTGATAAACGTCTGTTGCGTGTGTTTTAAGAGAGTTGTAATATTTTATTTTCATTTTTGTTGAGTTCATTGTAATGACTGAAGTTATAATGAGTCCACTAATGAAAGAACCAATTTTCCACCAAAACACCATGAATTTAAAAATAAATGCAAATCTATCCTACAAGTTTACTTACATACACGAAATATTCACAATTCTCTAATATTTGCCGACATATATTATTCCGACATAAATTCATTCAAAATCCAATCTTTCCTCCAATTAAACATTAACCAAAAGTTCTATCCTAGTATAAAATTAAGAACATGTAAAATTTATTACCTTCTCAATTAGAGGCACTGTTATCGACAATTGTCGCTCGCTCCAGGAGGTGGCCTCTGATAAGATCACTTCATGAGAAGAAGATGTTTCCATTGTTGCTCGTTTGAGGCGGTGTAGGGGGATGGAGGTTGTGACACTGTTGGAAGGCAAGGACAGCAGTGGTCACGGTCACGGCCAAGGAGGCTAGGAAGGGTTGGAAGGGAGTGATAGAGATAGGCCCACATGGCAGCGGTGGAGTGGTCATTGCAACGTCAGAGTGGTCGTAGGGGAGAGGAGAGATCACAGGGGATAAGGAGGAGCCAGAGTTTGGGAGAGAGAGGAGAGCGGCAGCGTCGGTGATCTTGCGGTCATGGGCAAGGAGGAGCGAGAGAGCGACGGTGTGATTATGGGGGAGAGGGAGAGGGAGGAGAGAGAATTTAAGAGAGAGAGAGAGAGAGAGAGAGAGAGAGGAGAGTGGCGACATCAGAGATCTCACGGTCGCGGCCAAGGAGGAGCAGGAGAGAGGTGTTGTGATCACGTGGGAGAGGGAGAGGGAGGAGAGAGAGTTTGAGAGAGAGAGAGGAGAGCAGCATCGAGGACTGATTTGGTCGCGGGAGAGAGGCAGCGTGAT
>NC_033801.1:62191460-62228924 GCF_001876935.1 Asparagus officinalis | reverse complement strand
ATCAGAGAGAGAGAGAGAGAGAGAGAGAGAGAGAGAGAGAGAGAGAGAGAGAGAGAGAGAGAGAGAGAGAGGAGAGGACATCATGAGGTTTGAAAGATAGGAGAGAGAGTTTGAGAGAGAGACTTGGCAACTTTTGCAAAAGTAGGGTCTTTTTTGCAAAATTAACACAACCACCAGATGTAGGGACTAGATCTCCCCACATCACTACCAAGTTAAGTGGAGAAACTTGGTACCAAGTTTCTCCATTTTTCTCACGCACACACACACACACGCTCACACACACACACACACACATATATATAATGATATAAAACTTAAAAACCAACTTAAGTCTCAGACTCTCATAGGCTTACAAAAAAGAAGAAATTAGGTGAATTCTGTCAGCAATTTACTTTTGATCAGCCTTATAAAACCAATAAAGGAAAACAAGTCAAAAGAGAGCCTGTTGACAGAAAGAAACATTCTTTCAAAAAGAAAAAGAAAAAATCCTTTAAAAGAAAAGACAAAGATGATCGTCCTAGAAATTTTTAATCAAATCTATATAATCATATCCGTAAGAAAAAACTTAGCCAATCATGGCTTTGATGCCAATTTTTTAGGAATATTTAAAAAGAGAAATATATAAAAGACGAATGTCAATTTTTTTAGGAATATTTAAAAAGATAGAAAAATATAAAAGATGAATGGCTTACAGTTTGAAGCCGACCAATTCCAGAACAATCTCTAGTTCTTCCAGTTTATTTCATCAAAATATATTTCACAAAGCCTTAGGACGGCTAACCTTTACAAGGGGAAGAGAGGGCATAGCAAGAAAGAAGGAAATGAAAGAAGGGCTAGAAAAATGAGCAGACCAAACTAAGAGGTCTTCAGCCTTATTTATATCTGGGGAAAGGAAACAAATGGATGATTTACTTTAGACAGCTGGTTGATGAAGACTAAAATCAAACGCATTATCTATCGACGTTTTTGTTGTCTTGCGATTTTTTCAACATCGCCTTTTACTAGTGGGTTCTAACATCATTGCATGCGTCATTCAACACTAAGAGCGGCTCCCCGAGGCTCAGCTCAAAGCAAAGGGCAAGGTGTCGGGTACACTGTGGGCCCCATAGCGCACCGAATCACTTTTCTTTGAAACAATCACTTAGGTAGCAACTTGGCTGTATATAATCAATATAATTGAAAAGAAAAGTAAAGCTATAACTTTAGTAAGGTAGCTAGTATAACTGTAGGCAAAATATTTTACAACTTACTCAATACATTTACCCTTTTTATCTGTGGGAATACACATAGCTACTTCCTACATCTCTTCTGCAGTTTCCTCATCAGGATCCTGCGTGTCTGGTATGGGTATATCTACTCCTTGAGTACTTGTACTCTTTGCTGACATAGTATCACTATTGTCAAACACTTGGAAGAATTGTATCTTCATATGCTCAAGGCATTTTTGCTGAATTTCTGCCTTTGTGGCTTGAGGGTATTTCCTCTTCATTGTCTTCGCTAGTTTGACCAATTGCTCTTTTCGTTCGGTGGTGAGATATGTGAGGCAATCTCCATCTAGATTAGCTAAATTCAAAACTTGTATTGAATTAGAAAAAAAAATTAAATTTGGTTCATGTTTATGTTTGGATGTATGCACTAGATGGAATTCCACTTTCTTGATGTTGAACATTGCTCAAAAATATGAAAAAGCTTTTGAAAGATATGGTGAAGAGGATCCCTTCTTTATATTTAAACTAAATAATGGAAATGGAGCTCATGGAATGTCATTGGAGGATGATTGGGTTAATGTGAGAAGGTTATGCATTTTGCTTAAAAAAATTCACAAGCTAACATTACGTGTTTTAGGTTCTTCATATGTGACAAGTAATTTTTTTTCTTCAAGAAATTAGAAATGTTGCTTGTGATTTGCAAAAATAGAGATTGTCTGATGATGCATCATATGCTAGAATTGCTAATTGAATGACAGATAAATATGAGAAGTATTGGAGAAGTTGGCAGAAGACGAACATATTGATTTACATTGCGGCGCTTCTTGATCCACGAAATAAAGAAGATTTTATGACTTTTATTCTTGAGCTTATATACGGTGAGGAAGAAAGTATTGATAAGTTAAAATTCATCAAAGATGCCGCATTTGCATTATTTAATCAATACAAAATTAAATATGGAACTGAAATAGATGCAAGTGGGCAATCAATTGGTGCTTCATCTAATAATATTGATAATGATGATGCTAATCAAGTAACCGATGTAAAAAGTCGGTTTAAAAGGTTGAAAGCCGCAAAAGGAAGTGCCGAAGCAAAATCAGAGTTGGAAAGATTTATAAGTGATATTGTTGAAACCGATCAAAGTAACTTGGATATTTTAGCTTATTAGAAAGTTAATAGTGCAAGGTTCCCAATTCTCTCTCGGATGGTTCATGATGTATTGACTATTCCAATCTCTACAATTGCTTCTGAATCTGCATTTGGTATAGGTGACCGAGTACTTGATCCATTTAGGAGCTCATTGGCTCCGAGAATGGTACAATGCCTAGTATGCGCTTCTGATTGGCTTCGAAACTTGTTGGCTACGCTGGGTTCAAGCAAAATTTTCTTTGAAGAAGATTTGGATGCTCTTGAGAAGTTAGACATATGTATTTACCATTTATGTTTTTGTATGTTAAATAATTTGATTTTTATTAATTTGTTATTTGTTTATCTTTCAGATTTGGGTAAGCTTTTAATTGAACCAACAATCACAGATTTGTAAGAGCTTTTATGGAAGAACACATGCAATAATTGTTTCTATTTGGGTAAGCATGTATATGGTATTGATCCTTACTTTCGAAATGTTGTAGATGGTATTGAAGTATATAACATTTGTTCTCTTGCACAAATTTTTCTAAGGAAGTATATAGCCTATTACCACAAATGCATTGACGAAATTGATAATGGAAAATGCCTCAGATTTCTTGGACTTCCTATTGGAAGTGAAGAAAGAAATTCTGTTGAGTTTAAACAATGTTTCTGGAGTCGATCTGCCTGAGGATTGGGAAGCGGCAACTATGGATCAAATATTAATGCAGCTAGCATCATCTTGGGAAATTAATATACAGCAGCTCATCAAGTAGTAATATGACAAAATTTCTAATATGATTGGTGCGCAACTGCTTTATTTATTTTCTCCCTTTTCTAGTTTTTCCTTGGTTTGTTAGAAGAATGTACTTCATGTAATGTAATGTTAAGAAGGTGGTGTATTGTATGTGATAATTTTTAACAAATACAAACTTTATTGAAAATTTGATGAAGTTAGAATCGAACAAACCGCACCGAACCGATTTACAACAGTTCGGTTCGGTTTTGAATAATGAATGGTTCGCTTTGGTTGTTCAAAATCATACTCCTTTTAAAAACACGAGTTTGGAAAAATCTTTCGGTAGACAAAAATACTCTTGAAATTCAAATACTAATTCATTAAGTAAGAGTAAGTTGATAAATTGATGAATTCTTATTGGATATACATAGTATGAAGATAATTGTATATTTTAAATTAAAATGTAAACATGAATGAAATTATTAAATACCAAATTCACAAATATTTACAAGATGAAGGGTACGCATAAACCTTAACAAGGCAAAATAATGTCTACTCTAAAGATTGAACCTAGGAGTACTGCATACCTACAAATGTACATAATGTGGACATGGTATCTGTAAAATCCACCAAACAAATTAAAGAGACAACCATTCTCAAAAATAAAAAATAGAAATTAAAACAAACGGCTGCGATCTAAGCACACAACATGACGATCTCTCACCGACTAAAATTCAAGTAGTTCACGGTAGTGCATAATTAGTTTCAAAGTTTAATTATACTATTATTATTTAAATAGTTATTTTCTTCTTATTAGATTAGATTAGATTATCTTAATTAATTATATTTTATATTTAATCTTTTTCATATTAAGATATAGCAACAATTTTCACAGCACTTTCATATCTATTTTCTTCTAATTAGATTAGATTAGATTATATTATTTTAAAATAATTAATTATATTATATGTTTGATCTTTTTTTAGATCAAGAAATTATGACAATTTTCACAGAACTTTCATCTTCTTCAACAAGTATGTGTAATAGTTATTTTCTTCTTATTAGATTAGATTAGATTATCTTAATTAATTATATTTTATATTTAATCTTTTTCATATTAAGATATAGCAACAATTTTCACAGCACTTTCATATCTATTTTCTTCTAATTAGATTAGATTAGATTATATTATTTTAAAATAATTAATTATATTATATGTTTGATCTTTTTTTAGATCAAGAAATTATGACAATTTTCACAGAACTTTCATCTTCTTCAACAAGTATGTGTTTTTGTTATTTTCTTCTTATTAGATTAGATTAGATTGTTTAAAAATTATGAATTATAAAATTACAAAAATTTTCACATTACTTTCATCTATTTTTTCCCTTATTAGATTATATCTGATAATCATATTTTTATTACAATTTTATACCATCATTATCTATTTTACATGAATAAATATACCATTAATAATTGTTGTTAGCTTAGTTTGCACATAAATGAATGAAAATATAAATAAATATTATTAAACACAAAAACCCCTCAAAATCTCTCTTCTCTAATTTGTAGCATTTTAGAAGCCTATGATTGAAAGGTTGGAAGCCCATCAAGCAAAAGCCAAAAAAAAAAAATTCGGCTTGCTACTGATGGAGAAAATCAAATGAACTTTCATGTGAATGAGCCGCTGATGGAGAAAATCAAATGAATGGGCCGGTGGTTGCTTCAATTGGGCTTGATTTTGTTTTGAAAATCAAATGCATGAGGACTGCTGCAGCTTTGAATTGGGCCGGAATTTTATTTTCTATTTTGAAAACCAAATGAGAATGAAATAGGCTGTAGCTTTGGAAAATTTCCATCTGGACCGGACCTTGAGGTACTTCAAATGGTTGGACTTGCTGCATGAATGAGACCGGACCTTGAGGTGCTTCAAATGAATGAGGACATGGGCTGTAGTTGATTTTAATCAAATGAATGGGCCGAAAATCACATGTTCATGGACCGGCTTTGAGCTTTGGATTTTAAAGATTTTAATCACGTGAATTGGCTTTTAACATGAATGGGCTTTTGGATTCTTCATGGACCGGCTGCAATATTTGGACTTTCATTTTTTTTTGAAAATCATATGGATGTTGGGCTAGAGAAGAACAAAAAGCAAATTCAAATGTGGAGATTCTTTGCTTGGGGCTCAAGACAAATCCAATGGCTCATATTCATTAAAGATTACTATAAATAGGGGTAGAGAGTGCCGGGTTAAGGGTGTGAAAATTTTTATAACTCCTTTCGGAGAGGAGGGCTACTCTTAATTGAGAAGGCCTTTTAAATTTGTAACTTTTTGTTATAATTAATAATAATAATTTTTTCACCACTTTAAATATTTCTTCTCTTTGTTGGATGATGAAGATGGAGATGAAGAATTATTTAGAGGTTTGCATTTCTTTCCTTTTTCTCTTTTATTTCTCTTTTATTGCTTATTAGTTAGATTTATTTTCATGCTTGTAATTAGATTTTATTTTCTTGTTTAAATAGCCAAGAGGCTAGAACCCTCTTACCTTAGATTTATTTCATGCTCACAAATTAGATTTATTTCATACTTATAGAATAGATTTATTTTCTTGTATTTTGGCAATTTATTTTGTAGTTTAGATTTTGTAATTTATTTTGTAGTTAGATTTTAATTTCTTGCACTATTCACCTTGAGGCTAGAACCCTCTTGGGTTTAGTTTTTCTTTTTGTTTATTTTCACTTTCTTTAATTCGCCTTTAGGCTAGAACCCTCTAGGGAATCACCTTTTTCTAAGAAGATGATTCAATTCTAGATTACCCATATCTTTAATTGAATCAGCTATCTTTACATTCTTGATTTTTTATTTGTTTCTCGATTTTATTCATTCTTCCTTCTTGCCTTGTTGATCACATTTATTTTTTACTCACTTCCACTCTCAAATATATTCATTTCCACAATCACAATCATTCTCTCCACAATCACATTCACTCATCACTCCTATTTTGTCACGCACACAACATAAGAACCAATTTTATATTTTCTCCTACAAAACACCTTCCTCATGGGATCGATAACTCTTTATACTATAACTTGACACGGTTGTGCACTTGCAGCCTTTTTGGTACATGTTTATGCCGCATCAATATCAGATTATTTTAAAGTAATTAATTATATTATATGTTTGATCTTTTTTCAGATCACAAACTTCAATTATAATATTATTATTTAAATAGATGCTATTTGTATAAAAGTCAAAGAGAATCTCACACGTATCTTAGATCTTAATGTCAATTGTAATACTTACATATGGGTGTTGGTTAAAATAAATTTCACATATAGGGTTAACTTATGTGATCCTACTTTAACCGGATTAGATAATTCAAAAAAAATTCTTTACACCCAAACTCTTACAGAAAAACCAAAAGAGAGTAGCAATACTATAGCTATATATATTCACAGGACCACAGATTTATTAAAAACGAACAAATAAAATCAAACAAACAAAAAACATATTAATTACCCACACACACACACTGTTTTCAAAAACACTCTTCTCCATCTCCATCTATAATATATCCACATACTCAAATTAAGCTGCTAGAGTTTTTTCTCACCAACTACACCATTGATCAACTCTTTTTTTTCTTTGTACTTAAATTGTATAATATTCATTGTAATGAAGACTCACTTGGGTTCTCTGCCTGCATGAACGCCCAATAAAAATAATAATGTACTACTTTGTAGTTAGTTAATACTGAGATCATATCATTATAAATAAATGAAGTAAAGATTAATAATTCTTAAGAATATACTACGTTCCACTAGCTTCCACTACAAACTTGTTAGCTGTTTATTCCTGGCCTCCAAGAGATTTTTAAAATTAATCTTGAGGGTTGTTTACACTAAAAGAGTTATGTTAGAGCGCCCATACAGTCTATTTTATTGTTTAAAATTATCAACATGTTGTCTCTGATACATATCAATTATGAGTAATAATATAATTTGATTAATTCAAGTATATCCTAATATATTTCTAGACTCTTGTCATGTCTTTTACTCTTTATTATGTACTAGCCTGATATCACAATTGATTGAGAAGATGAAGACATTACTATAGAATTGTCTGGGATAAAGATAAAGACGAAGAAGGATTGATCTTCGCTCAATTAAATATGAAACAGGAAAGAATAAAAGATATTTTTTTTTAATATTTTATAGCAAAGCTTAATTTTTTGAGTAAAATTAGGAATTTTAGAAGGAATTTTCACAAAAAAATTTTAATATGCTTATGTGAATGCTTTTGTCATATAAAATTATACTAGAATTATCATTAATAGTTAGTATTCATTTTTTATTTTAAATCTATCAATAATTAAGATATATTACAGTATTGTGAAAAGTATGTACTTTGTGCTGAGCTTATACAAACCATCTTAATATTAAGTATTTGGTTATATATTTATTAACACATCAACAATATATTATTATATTTTTTTCAAACTTAACACTATATTTTATGACTAAAATAAACAAATTGGAGATCGATGATTTGATCCATATTTTTTTCAAACTTAACACTATATTTTATGACTAAAATAAACAAATTGGAGATCGATGATTTGATCCAATAAACAAATATGTTACATGAAAACAAATTGGAGATCGATGATTTGATCCAATAAACAAATATGTTACATGAAGTTTGATATATACAAATTTTAAAAAATAATGTTGTGTATGTAAGTATATAAAAGTATATTGATCCCAGTTTAACACACAAATCTATTTCATAATTTTTAAAAATATTTAAATAAAATTTATGACAAATGTAATAATCTATGATATAGATTTTAAATCAAAATGAATCTGACTTATTTTATAGTAAAAAAATAAATAAAAAATAAATAATTTTGATATTTAACCGCAGCGACTTAGCACAGCCCAGCTTTCATCCGTGTCTTCTGTTGTCAATAACCCCTTTTATTTTCCATATTTGCAGCCCTTTCAATTAAACTCAATTAACGAAACAAATGAGGTCCTCCCTGCACAAATATGGATCGTTTAGGGGGTCGGGGAGGAGACCCTCAAAGACTTCGATGAAAGGGGAAACTTCACAATTCTTCCCCGGTCTCCAATCTCCTCTTTCTCAAAACGCCTTTTCACATCCCATCGACGAAAAACCCTAGAAACTTCTCGTTGGCGGGACTTGCTGACTTTCAAAAAAAATCGAAGGAATTGAGATCAAGAGGGGGACATGATGGCGAAGAAGAAGTCCGGTGACGTGTGGCCGCCGCCTCCGCCGGACGAGGAGCGGTGCGCGAGGAACGACGGCAAGGGCTGGCGCTGCAAGCAGAGGCGAGCTGAAGAGGGTACAATGTGCGATTATCACTTGCAATATTCCCGAGAGAAGCTGAAGAAGGGAACCTCGATGAAGAAGAAAGGGAGACCTGGGGTTAGGGTTTCGAGCGAAGATGGCAGCAGTCGGCGTGTATTAAGGAAGAAGGACCAATCGAGAAGCGACGAGGATGTAAGATTTTGTATTCTTACACTGTTTTCTTTCGAATTGGATTTGCATTTTGGATTCTATAGCGATGAAAGGGGGGAGGAAACAGAAAATGAAGCTGCTTGTTAGCTGATTAGGGTTCGGAATTTGGTATCTTGATTTTGATTTGAGTTCGTTGTGGACTCTCAAACGTTATGTTTCTTGATGTTTTGATGCTGCATTTGTATTGCACAGGGTGAAGAAGATGAGAACAGTGAAGAGGTACTGAAGGTTGTGCAAAAAAATGCTTTGAGAAAGAAAAGAAGCTTGATGCAGGAGATCTCCGAGGAGAAGAGAGACTCGGAAAGCAGTGAAGAGGAGAATCCTGCTGTCGAGGTGAGCTTTACCGCAGGTTCATTCTTTTATTGCTTGATCTCTGCTGTGAATTTCTGTTCAAATTTTTTACTTGTTGCTGTTGGTTTTAACCTACTATCTTGGAAAATTGTTAGGAGAGTAACAATGAGAAAGTCAAACTCCGAGGAAAGCAGAGAAGGAGTTTGGGGAAAGCAAAGAAGATAGATTCAGGACATAGTGAAGAGGAGGGGCCTTCAGACAAGGTGAGCTTTACTGCAAGTTCATTCTTCATTGCTGGATCATTACTGTGGATTTCCGTTTAAATGCTTTACTTATTATTATTATTATTATTATTATTATTATTCCATTCTACTACCCTGAGAAACATTTTAGCAGAGTAATATTGAGAAAGTCAAACTCCAAGGAAAGCCGAAAAGGAGTTCAGAGAAAGCAGAGAAGAGAGATTTGGGGCATAATGAAGAGGAAAGTTCTGCTGACATGGTGAGCTTTACTGTAAGGTTTATTCATTGCATGATACCTAGGTTGAATTTCTATGAGATTTTTTAATATATATATTATATACCCCTCAATTCTAGTCTAGTTGTACATGTACCTCCAAAATCCAACTACATGCCAATTTAGCACCACATTCCTTTGTCCCCAATTTTCCTGCTGGGGTTATAATCCTCCACTGGAGGGAAGATTTCTTTGTCCGTGATGATGCCCGTTCTTGCTGCAAGGAGGGGGCCTGCAGGTGGTGGGGTTTGGGAGAGAGAAAAGGGCTGGGGGGATGAACCAATCAGGCAGGGGTTCAATGACCGTTGCTGGCAACGAGGAGAGCTCGTGTCCCTATATGGTTAGAGAGAGGAATGAAAGATGAATAGGGAAAGGAAGGATAATTTTGTGCCCCTTCCCTGTTTGAAGATTGTCATCAGGAAATGAGATGTGTGGATTAACCCAATCTCAGGATATGTGAGGGTAATTGACAAATATTCATAGGGTAACTGCGTAAATAAAGTAGATGTTGGAGCATATAGCTAAAACAATAACATTTTAATTTCAAATATCTGTTGGTTCTAAGCTAACCTTTTTTTGGAAAAATTGCTAGCATGGTGAAGAGGAAGTCAAACTTCGAAAGAAGCATAAGAGGGGTTTGGAGAGAGCAGAGAAAACAATGAGAAAGATCAGAAGTCTTATTGGTTCTAAAGGTTCTAGTGACAGAGAAGCATCTGAGGTAATTCTGTATAAGTTTGTTCGCCACTTTGTTTCCTTTTTTCCTTCCTAATGTAATGTATTGGATTCAACTTGATGTTCTGTTATAATAACTAGGGTTCTAGGAAGAAGCCACTGACGGGAGAACATGCCCTCATGTGCCATCAGTGCCAAAGGAATGACAAAGAAAGGGTTGTATGGTGCTTGTCTTGCGAGAGGAAACGGTATTGCATCCCGTGTATTAAGCGCTGGTGGGTTACTTTTCCTAATACTCATTTTGTTTGTTTTTATGTTGCTTCTTTTGCTTATATTTGTTGATCGTTTGGTTACTATAGTTGGTCCCCTTGCAGTTTAAAGTTGTATATTCCGCCCCAGGAAATTGGTTTTTACCTGCCACAAAGAACTTTGCTTAAATTGGGATTATCATCTCTATTAAGTTTTTTGGGGCTAATTTTTAACTGTTTAAGTGATATTTTATCTGTATGTCAATTTATTAATCTACGTATCTATTCTATCACGTAGTAAAGGAGAAGAGGGTGTTTACTGTTATATTTATAAATGCAGCTTTTTGCTCTTCATTTATTATTGCTTGTGATATGTAGGTATCCAGAATTATCAGAGACTGAATTTGCAACGAAATGCCCATTCTGTCGTAATAACTGCAATTGCAAGGCATGCCTGCGTATGAAAGGAATTTCCAAGGTCTGTTCTGTTATTTTTCTTCATTTTTTACATGTTTGCTTCAGATCTCCTTGTGGTGCTCTATTATGTTTTCTGACAATTTGTCCTTTCAACTTTAGCCTCCAGTAAAGGAGATTGAAGAAGCTGAAAAGTTAAGGCATTATTATTATATTTTACGTTTCCTGCATCCTTGGTTGAAAGAATTACGGGAAGTACAGATGAAAGAGAAGGAAATTGAGGCTAAGATTCTAGGTAATTTTTGTGCATAAACTGGGGAAATTGTATTACGTTTTCCTTCACTTGATGAATGATTCTCTTACTTTAAGGTATGGAAGCTACAAACCTGAAGGTGCAGAGAGCTGATTGTGAAGTTGATGAGCGTGTATACTGGTAAAATTCTCCCCTCAGCAGTACTACTATGTGTATGTGCTTGCTTGTGAATGACTTAAACTCTTGGTGTTCTTCAGCAACAATTGCAGAACCTCTTTAGTTGATTTTCACAGAAGCTGCCCTAGTTGTTCGTATGACCTATGCCTTAGCTGCTGCCAGGAACTTCGGGAGGGTCGCTTACCTGGGGGTGATCTCATGAGACTCCCACAATATCTTGATAGAGGCAAAGGTTACTTGCATGGGGGAGTTCCTTGTCCTGTTTCTGAAGACAAAGATGGTGAATATGGCAAGCAACTTGTTTCTAAAGAATTGGCATTAAAGGAATGGAAAGCTAATAGTGATGGAAGCATTCCTTGCCCAGTGGAGGAGCTAGGCGGCTGCGGTAATGCCCTTCTGAAGTTGAAGTGCATGTTTGCTGAGGAACAACTTCTGGAGTTAGAGGAGAAGGCTAGTGCAATTGTTGGCAGCAATGAATTTGCTGGACTATGCTTGAATTCTAAGAATTGCTCCTGTTTTACTGAAGCTGGGCAGATTAATCTCGCCAGTAGTATGTTGTGCAAGGCGGCATGCAGAGAGGATTCTAATGATAACTATCTGTACTGCCCCACCGCTCGAGATATTCAACATGGAGAATTAGAACACTTCCAAAACCATTGGGTTAAGGGTGAGCCAGTGATTGTTCGTGATGTCCTTGAGTTAACATCAAGTCTAAGCTGGGAACCAATGGTTATGTGGCGGGCCCTACGGGAGACGACAAAGTCAAAAAAGTCAAAGGTTCAAAGCGAACAGTTAGCGGTGAAGGCAATCGATTGTTTAGACTGGTGTCAGGTGAGTATTACATCTCTTACTTTATTTAGTTTAGGGCATAGTTTTAGTAACTAATTGATTTCTGCTTCTATTCTGTGTTTCTTTTGTTTTGTTTTTTGTTTTGCTAAACTTTAAGCAGCTTGTAACTTATAGATTTAAATAGTTACACATCTTTTTCGATTACGTGCAATAAGTTCCTCCTGATTATACATATCCACTTATAGTTACTTTATGCCCATGATAATTATTTTTCCGGTAATTTCTGATGTTAATGAAGGTTAGACCCAGATACAGTTAGCTATTCACTGATATTAGTAAAAACAACTTACTGTCAAGCTCTTAATATCAGGCAGTCAAACTGAGAGACAACCATACTTTAGTTACATGTACAATGCATACAGGCAAATTATTTCAATGTTATTGTGCACCGTTGCTTGATTCTTTGCTGTGTTTTCCATGTATTATTCTGTTTGCGGTAGTTTGACAGAATGTTGATTACTTTGTTGGTTCCTTTCTCTCACAAGGATATTTTTTCCTTTTCTTTTTATGGTGAAATTTTAAATGAACACATAATGATTTATCTGTTATACCTATTGTAGGTGGAAATAAACATTCATCAATTCTTTAAAGGATATACTGAAGGAAGGGCTCACCAAAATCGCTGGCCTGAGATGCTTAAACTTAAGGATTGGCCCCCATCTAGCTCCTTTGAGGACCGTTTGCCACGACATGGGGCTGAGTTTATCACTGCTTTGCCATTTCAAGAATACACAGACCCAAAATACGGCCCTCTTAATCTGGCGGTGAAATTGCCTAAAGATTCTTTGAAACCGGACATGGGCCCAAAAACATATATTGCTTATGGACTACCTGGAGAGTTGGGTCGGGGAGATTCTGTTACAAAGCTTCATTGTGATATGTCTGATGCGGTATGTTACAGTTTTGCACAAGTGTTTTCTTTATTTATACGTCCTTAGTTGGGTAATGCATTTACCAACTAATGATCATATTAACACTTGGATTTATTTACCAACTAATGATCATATTAACACTTGGATTTATTTACCAACTAATGATCATATTAACACTTGGATTTTTCTCAACATCTGTCCACAGGCTTTAAATTTAGTATTTACTTCATGAAACTCTTCTTGAGAATGATCAATCCTTTTGGTATGTTTGTTCACTCCATTTGCAAGTGAGAATAGAATCAACTCACAAATTCTAGTCTCATTTGATCCATCATTTGATGTTAACGTTGTTGTTGCTTCATCTTTCTGCATTATTCTCCACCATAATATTACTCATCTTAATATTTTTTTGGGTATAGTGAGTTGTAGCAGGATGTCCATATTATTTTGCATTGTGCTTAACATTCTAATAATGTTTATCACTCTTGTTCTCATCATTATGCCTGTGTATCGTACTCTCCTCCCTGTCCATAAATTATTATGTATAGTTCTACCAGTGCTTCTTTTCTGTAATTTGAGCAAATATGTTCTATCATTTATGTTTTTACTCCTTTTTCTTCAAAAGGTCCATATCCTAAGTTCTTTCACTTTCATTAGATTTTCTGATCAGATGTGAAGTTGATTACATCTTCTGGTGACTTTTTCTTGTCTCATATTGTTTACGCATATATAATTTCAGGAAAAAAATTAGCTAAATTATCTGCACTTTATAACAGATTTATCAGGTTAACTTTTTGTGCTTTTGGGTTCAACATTGTCACTCTCAATCACAATATTAGTTGGGGCTGACACAATTGTTTATAATCTTGTCTCTGATGCCTGATGCCTTTGCACACACAACACACGCATGTGCGCATGAACATACATGTCAATGCACACACAGAAGTGCATACTTACACATGTACATTTTATTTGCATATTTTTACTGTCATGTTCTTTCCCATTTATTTACATCAGAGGGCATTTCTTTGTTACTCCTTCCAAGCACTCTTGACTTATAATTGTGGCAGAGTGTGTATCTTTTTCATTTATTGATCTGTGTCAATGATTTTCTTTGATGTGTCTTATCTCATAACTTGTTCAGGTAAATGTTTTAACTCATACAGCAGAAGTGAAACTTACAGCCTATCAACTCGAGAAGATAGAAGAGTTGAAAAAGAAACACAGAGATCAAGATATCTCCGAGCAGCTTCATACAGAACAAACTGATCCAGAAGATGATAAAAAGATCGTAGCCCCAATCTTGGAGGATTCTGTCGCAGAAGTCCAGACCACTGTCTCTGTTGTCGAGAAAGATGAGTCCATGCTCTCCTCTCCACCTCCCTCTCTGGAAAGTAAATGGTGTACTAATGAGAAAAATGACATTGTTTATAGTAGGAAGAAACGAAAGAGTCCTGAACCTGCCGTGTGGGTGGATGACTGCATTGTAGCTAATCTGCAAAGAGAAGAAAGAACTGAAAGCAAATATGGTATTCCTGAAGACTCTGAGAAGCTAGCTCAGAGAATAAACCCAAACCGTAGAAAGAGAAAATCCAGAAAGACTGAAATTACTGGTACCAAAAAGAGCAGAAAACATTTTTCTAATGCTAATAGCACCGGAGCAAATGGTTTTGATGATGAACTAGTAAATGGTTCTGATTCTGGTAACCCTGCACATGAAAGATGGAAGAAGGTCATGGAAGATTCTGATGGCATTATGGAGCAACCACAGCCTGAAGGCGGTGCACTGTGGGATATTTTTAGAAGAGAAGATGTAGGGAAGCTTCAAGAATACCTTAGGGTGCATTCTAGAGAGTTCAGACATGTCCATTGTTCTCCAGTAGAGCAGGTAACTTGATTCAATATAAATGGTTTTGCTGTAACACGAGCCTATGTTGTTGTAAGTAGTAATTAAGTGATATTTGGTTACTAGGTTGCTCATCCTATTCATGACCAATCTTTCTATCTGACTCTGGATCATAAAAGAAGACTTAAGGAGGAATTTGGTGAGTATCTTATTTAAAATCAAATTTCATGAGCTGTTGGAGAGCACTTGGTTCATTAAAACCTATTGTTGTTGGTTTTTTCTTTGCTCTATAAATGTATTGATATGTGATGTTTGCAGGTGTTGAGCCTTGGACATTTGAGCAAAAGCGTGGTGAGGCCGTCTTCATTCCAGCTGGATGTCCCCATCAAGTCAGAAACTTGAAGGTAAGCTATTTCTCAAGGAGTTCTTTGTTATTAAAGTTGAAGCGTGTTGTTTCGATTTATTCCAACTGAATCATATGTTGGTTCATATTGACTTCATTCCCATAACTTACCCTACCTGCTAATCATGTATAAACTCCAGTATGTATTAATTATTTGAAGTCCTGCTATGTTATGTGTAATTTTGCTACTTTCAAGCTAATCTGTTTGGTTAAGCTATTCTGTATGTTCTATGAATTATGTAGTAACCTTTTTCTTTGTTATCTGATGCTCGTATTCTCTCAGTCTTGTATAAAAGTCGCCCTTGATTTTGTATCTCCTGAAAATGTTCGCGAGTGTGTGAGATTGACTGAAGAATTTCGTGTACTTCCTCCGGAGCACTTGGCCAAGGAAGACAAATTAGAGGTCTGTTCATCTTTTCCAATACCATTTTCTTTATCTTATATATTTTGTGTCCATATACAACATCAGGACCTGTCTTCTCCGGATGCTAATCTGAGTATCATCAAGAGGATTTTATTATTATTTAATTTCTGTACTGATGTTTCAGTTTATTTTGAGTAGGTGAAAAAAATGGCTCTTCATACGCTGATCCACGTTGTAAATGATGTACACAATTACCAGTTAGAAAAAGAGTGAGTTTTCCTTACATCCTTCAGTTTTTATTAAGACTTAAGCATAATTCTCTACACTAGTTTTCCAACTATTACTTGGATGGAAAGATTAATGTTCGTCTGCAACCTTCAGTAGGGGGGTCTTTTCTAGTTCATCTTTGAGGCTGTTTAGTTTGTATGTGTTTTGGATGGAAAAGTTGGAAAGTAGCTAAATTGTGGGCTCCAGAACCAACTTTTCCAGCTTTCATTTTTCTGGTTGCATCTTTGGAAACCATGAAAATTAGCATTCGTAACTTTTCAAATCAATATCCCTACAAAAGAGGAGTTTGGTCGAAAGTGACCAATGACCATAAATCCCCAACTTGCACATAAACACTAAACAAAACAGTGGAACGCTTAATGTAAATGACAACTTCCATTTTGTGTCATAAATCCCCAACTTTCACATAAACACCAAAACAATCCATTCGATGCTAACTCAAGTTCGATGTCACTTTGCAACCCCCTTGATGCTTCTTTGTTCAGTTTCCTATGGTCTGTGGAAAAAGAACATCTTTCATCTAATTACATTTGATTCATATTGAAAACCTTGTATATAAATTTGGTGTCTGTAGTATGAGCTTGACCACAATATTATGTTAAAACAAGCCAACCGTAACTTTGTGTGTCACTATCAGGTCTAAGGCTGAAGTTGAAAAGGAAACAGAACCTGGCAGTGTTGAGAGCCAAAGTGCGTCACAATCAGCACCTCAGGAGTCATCGTCACGCACTGATAATGAGTTATGAAGATGCTTCTACCTTATACTACTACTTGGCTAACCCATACTTTTGTAGGTTATATGTACAAACTTACTATTCGTTAACTACATACAGAACCTTAGAATGTGGCTGCAGAAGAATTGGGCGTGAAGCATGTATTTTTTTCTGTAAGATCTGTAAATTTTGTTATATTGTATGTTTAGATGGGTATAGTGTCTTCATATGCTCATGTTCTGAATGTCGTCAGTGATGAATGCTTGATTGAAGAAAGAGCCTGAAATATGTAACTATCATACTCAATGATGTTTAGTCAATGGATTTCTTGAAAGTTTCTAGACTGGTAAATTTTCATTGCTCGTGCTCCTGCGCTTATTTTCTTCTTCTTCAATAATGTAATTAGGGGTGGAAAACAGCCGAGTAGAATCGAAGACCACAATCTTTCAATTGGAATGCGGTCACTTTTCTTATTTGAATACGGGTTGAATATCTAGTTAGTGTTCGAATTTGATTCAGATTAATATCCATGCGTGATAACTGCAAGTATTCATGAATGTTCAAACAGTTCCGATGGTAGGTCATTAGAAGAATTTTGAAATAAACCCATTCGGCAATTTATTAATAGAAATCAATTCGACCCATTTTTATTCATAAAAATTGATCTAGTTTTAGCTATGTGCTTATGATGGTTGAAATTGGGTTGGTTTAAAAAAACATACTTACCTAATTAAACTGGTTGAAAACCCGTTCAATTGGAAGATAGTTAAAATTGATGAGGTTGAGAACCCCGTCTAATTTGAAGTTCAAAATAGTAGGGTTTGTCAACCCTACTATTTTGAAGTATGCTCAAAATAGTAGGGGTTGACAACCCTGACTATTATGAACTAAGTTCGAAATAGCCATGGTTGTCAACCCCAATAAAATTTTAAGAAGTTATTTTGGAACCTCGCAAATTTAAAATTCTGGCTAAGTGTGTATAATAGAAAGGGTTGGCGGTGACAAAAATCTTTAGTGATTGGAAAAATTCTTATGCGACACTTACTCAATATCTTGGTGCGATCAAAAGAAGCAACACTAGAGCTGGATACAAACCGGGAGTTGAGCAGTTCACGTCTATGTGGTCATAGTTCACCACATTTTTGAACTTGAGGGGTTTTCAAAGTGAATCCTTACAAAATTGTCGGGGTTGGCAACCCCGACTATCTTAAACTTAATAGTCGGGGTTGCCAACCCTACTATTTTAGTTCATAATATTAGGGGTTGGCAACCCTGATATCTTTGAGCATTGTTCAAAATAGTCGGGGTTTCCAACCCTGTCAATTTTAACTATCCTCTTATTAAACGAGATTGTCAGCCCCGATTAATTAGAATCATGCGTTTTTTAAAAAATCGACCCAGTTTTAGCCAGTACTGTTGGTGTGCTAAAAATGGGTGAACTTTTGTAAACAAAATGGATTGGGTTGATGTTTATAAATAAATTGTTAAATTGGTTTTATTTCGAAAATTTGTCCTAGACCCAACATCTACTACTTATAAACTAAAGGAGAACAACAAAAAAGTTATGATGAACAGTAAATCTTAGGTGGACCAATCAAAAGGAGCCATGTCATCCCCTCAAAAGGAGCCATGTCATTATTTCTCCTCTCTTCTACTGCCACCATTCCTGCATCTCTCTCCTATTGCCTCCCTCTCCTACTACCCACGTTCTTCCCCCTAATCGATTTCAAAATTCAAAAAGCCCCCTCTCGAGATCCCTCAGTAAACCCAGTCGAGATTCACATCTCTATCCTAACTCAATAAACTCTTTCTATTTTTTTAGGAAAACCACCCCAACCCCTCCTCATACCGTCCCACGTTCTCTCTCCCTCTCTCCCTCTCTCACATTCCCCATTTTGTTGATTACAGGAAAATGCAAGAAGCAATCAAGAGCAAAATCAACTCCTCCTTCATCTTCAATGGCATCCTCCGCCTCCTCTACTCCGCCACCGCTATTACCGCCTCTGCCACCGTCGGCAGCGAAGAAGAGTTTCCTTCGCCGGGTCCTCCCCTTTCTCCTCACCGCCAATCTCGCCGTTGGAGGTAAAAAAATTTACAATTTTAAGGGTTTTAATTCAACTCCTTGGTTCTTATTGCAGTTTCAAAAATGAAGAGCAATGAAAGCGAGAAGCAATCAGATTATTTTAACTCCCACGTCTAGGCCAACTTCTCCCTTAAGCAATCATCGAGGAATTCAACGGATCTAAGAAGCGGAAGCGAGACTCTTCGTCTCTATCCAAGAAAGGCAAGCCCTTTGGATCCAAACCCGCTAAGTTCCAATCCACTGGCAGATCTAAAAAGGATCCGAAATCTTTCAAATCGAAACCCATTAAGACCTACGATGCCTTCGAGAAGAAGGAGCCCACAACCCCAAGAGAGAAGTGATTATCTACTAAGGTATTGGGTTCTGGTTCTCATTTTCAATTAGTTTGATACGAAAGATTCTATCTTTTTGTTGTTTACACTGGGAAAACTCGATTTTTGTAGGAAATGGCTAAGGAGGGGAAGAAGAAGAGGAAGCCCAATTACAATATTGACGATCCTGTTGGGGATTCAGGCTCGCTCTCAGAAACTGGGACTCTCATATCAGGTTTCCTTGATTTTAAAAATATCATCTTTTCGTTACATTTTTCAGATTTGTTGGGTATTTTGATTTTTTTTTAATGCGTTATGAAATGGGTTTTGTAGGAGATTTTGATGGGCTGGTATTTTCAAGATTAATTCGATCATTATGTGGTTAAATAAGGCATTTGATCGGTTGCATTTATGTAAAAGGGGAAGTTTTTCTATTAACTTGGGGCAAATGTAGCAAATATTGCATGTAGAAAATGTTCCATGTGGCATTTGTTATAGGAAATTAGTCTGAAATATGTCAGTTAAATGTTTGCAATTTGTTGTAGGAAATATGCTTCTGAGTGTAAAATTTTGGTGTTATATTTGGTGCAAAGCTATTGATTAAGCATATTTTTCCAATGCAAATCAAGTGTTTTTGGAGCTTCAATTATAAAATTATTTGTAGTTTGTGGGTTGGACTACGCCAGCAGGATATCATGATATTAATTTTTTGAACTTTTATTTTTTCATGAAATTTCCATTATGCCTGACTGCAGCAGATATTGAAGCATTTCTCCATAAAAAATGGAAACTAAATTATTACATCGCGAGTAACATGTTAACTACCAGACATTATAAATAGAAAATTGGTTGCAAAATTTGCTGCCACCGTTCGGTTTCATGTTAACAAAATAATTTTATACTATCATGTGTTTTCTTTTGTCCATAGTCTTATTATGTTTGTCAACTGGTATCTTCACAAATGTTTAATCAGTATTTATAAACATATCATTTAGGTAGCTGGTTTGAGCAATATAAATTTTATGTGGTTTAGTGAAAATATGAAGCCCTTTGTAGGTTATAATATAAATTTTATATGGTTTAATATCAATGGCTATAATCAAGTTGTGAAAATCTTTTAGATACTGTGCTCTGCACGGGTCTAAATACTAGTTTTCTTATATATTAAAGCTAACTGAGACGAACTATTGTTTATCCTAGTTAATTTTAGTATATAATATACATAACCATAGAAAATAGAAGTAAAAATTTTACTCATTACCTTTTTTGGGGGTAATTAATATGAAATCCTCTTCAGGTTTGACAATTTATCAGAAAACTGCATGTTTTCATTACAAAACACCCTGATGTTTAAAAAATTGTTAAAACCTATTTAATTTCTATCTTTTTCTCTAAAATACCCTTCCATAATGCCCCTCTTTCTCCTCAAAATATTGCAAAATTCATCTTCCTTCCCTCTTTCACGTCAAACCCAAGAAACTACGACCACTAGCTAAGATCAATGTAATCTCTTCAACTCTGTCATTTTAGCCTCTTTTTGGTGAAACCATCAATTTTTTTAAGTCATGCTTTGCCTTTGGAAGAAAGAGGGAGTATGTTAAGAGAGAAAGAGAGAGAGAGAGAGAGATTAGTGTTTTGGAATATAAACAGGTTTTAACAGCTTTTTTTTAACAACATGATGTTTTGTTAAAAAAGGCAAAATAACATAAAATCTCCCTGGGTTTCAAGCACAGACAGAAAATTTCCCTCAAGTTTTAAAACTAGTACTTTCTCCCTCTCAGGTTTCAAAATTAACATTTTCTCCCCCTCATTGCAAAATTTTCAATCTAATAGGATCACTTGAATGTCATGTGACCCATTACTAGACCAAATTACCCCTCTACTCTTTATTTAATTTCCCACTTTTTTTTTTTTTTTGCTTTGCTTTGTTTTGTTTTGTTTTGTTTTTTTAATATCAATTTCCCATTATTTATCTGGCGCCTTCTTGTGAGCAACTGGGATGCACTCTTACCTGGTTCAGGGAAGAAATTAATAAGGAAGAAACATTTGCTCATGAACATTCCTTTAAAATAAAAATAAAAACAAAAACCATGAACCAGGCCATCGATAATGCACTTTTGGATGGAGTTAATTGCCATCTAACATGTCACACATGCTAGAATAATTGTTCTTGTTTTATACAAGAGCGACATGAGAGAGAAACATTGTAAACATAGAACACATAAAAATTTAAGAAGCAAAAATCCAAGAAACCAAAGTCTAATGAGTGAGCAGAAAGCAACATTGTAAACCATTAAATCTATACAAATTTGAAAAGTAAATATTCAGCATTCGTTGAGTTGCTTTTCCAACTTACTACAAAAATATAGCACTGCAGAAAGCAATCCTAATAGATGCTTAGCTAAAAGTTCACAAAAAAAAAATAGTTTGTATTACAAAGAGAAATGATAGAGGCACACCCTCGGGCATGCCTCTGGCCACTCCCCCTCTAGCTACAGTGCAGGGGTCCCACTCGAGATTTTTAAAAAATCTCAAGTGGGGCCCCCTACACTGTAGATAGAGAGGGGGCGTGGCCGGAGATGTGCCCGAGGGTGTGCCTGTAGCCCTCCCCCCTACAAATTAGCTTCACAAATAGTTCATCACTGCAGTCCTGTTGATGTCTCTTTTCCTATGGTGGGGCACTTTTCTCTCTTACTATTTAAAATCCACTTGTTAAAACAAATATTATTTCTCAAGAAGATTAGAGTTTGAAGTAGTACGGAACCCACATCTTGGCCATTGAGCTCTTGGGATAATGTTTAAGTAATTGAATGCATCTTCATCTTTTGCTCTCAAATTCTCCGTGTTTTCATTAAAACCCTCATCTGTAGATGATCTTGCGCAATTCCATAACATATCTTTCAACTCCTTGCCTCTATAGTGAGTTCTAAGATTTGCTGAGAGATGCCTAACACAATAGCCTCGATGCTCTGCCCTCGGAAGCAACTTAGCCATGGCTTCAACTAACCCCTGCACATGATATAAAAGTTAATGTCAGTGAAATATATTTGCTATAAAAATATAACGCAAATGAGGAAAAGATTACATTACATTTTGTCTATCACTAATGGAAGTACAACCATGTTCTTCCCAAGGACCCATGCATTCAAGTAAATTCTTCAAGAACGAAACCCAACTTTCTTTATTCTCTTCCTCAGCAACTCTCTAGGCGATGGGATACATCTCATTATCAGCATCTCTAGCAACTGCACATAGCAGTACCCCATAATCTATCTCATTCTTTAAGAAGCGACCATCTAATCCAAGGAAGGGTCTACAACCTTGTCGAAATCGCTTCACTAGTGAGCCAAAAGCAACAAAAAAAATTCTCAAAGAGTAAGAGGAGCCATCAATAAGTGGTCTTTATTGGCTATATTGTGGGAGAAAAGGTAATTTCATCTTTGTGAATAGCCTCACATGGACTAAGGAGATGAATAGTAGAGGGTTTATAATGGTTCTCTTCCTATTGGGCTTTGAGCAGTGTTTTTGGTTTTTGTATTGTTTGGACTTTGCACAACACACACGCGCGCGAGACGCGCTCACATTTTATTGTTTTCTCTAGCATTATTTTGCATGTTTTTTGTGTGCGTAACGGCTGCACGATTATGGGTAACGGTCGAACATTATGAGCAAGTTTAGAGAACGTTACATAATTTATTGCGGAAGTTTCAACAGCTCTTAGGTATCCGACCCCTGTATATAGAGCCCAAGTCTCTATTCGGAAATCACAGAAGCGAAAAGGAAAAAGAAAGCTCTCCTCCTCACACTCTCTCTCTTCTACCTTTGGGAAATTCTTCCTCTCTAAAATTCTTTTTGTTATATTTTTCTAGGCAACCTTCTTCATCTGAGCAGAAGCTTTGTACTCTCGTCCGAGTTCAGACGTCGGTCGATTCTGGGGGTTTTAACCGTTATGGGAGAGGGGATCATCTGTGCTAGGGCGATAGGCGGGTCTTTAATCTTCTAGGGCGGGCTTACGAAATGATTGGCATTTTGGGTGCTTTTTGGATTTGATTTTTCATCTGAATTTTGGCTAAAATTCTCCTTGTTTTTTATGGCGTTTTCATCGAATTCTTTTGTGGGTTTGGGGGATTCGACGAGTGAGAGTATTCGATTGGATTCAAGGGGACAAGAAATTTTATTATTAAATTTAGAGGTAAAAAATTTGTAGAGGGGGAAAAGTTTTGCGGAGGGGGAGAAAGTGTCACTTTTAAAACTTGAGGAGGCTTTGATGTCTATTCTAGAAACCATAGGGGGATTTTCTAACAAAAATAACGTTAACGAGTTTCATAATGAACCGTCAATGATTGGCATATTTTTTGTTATTAGATTAAATTTAGGATAAATTTTGAAAACCATCCTATTTACAAAAAAATCACAAATTTCGACCTATTCTAAAAAAAATTTATCAAAACCGACCTAGTTTCAGCCGTCGGGCTGAAAACTTGGTCGGTTTTAACGAAAAAAGTCTAAAACTTCACGGGACTTTAAGTCCCGTGAAGTTTAACAGCCTATAATGACATTAATTAAGGGCGACAATTCTTTCACCGGATTTCAAGCCCCGTGAAAATTTTTAGTTGAAAAAACTTCACGAGAGTTGAAGTCCCATGAAGTTTGAGCTAAATTTCCAACCTCTTATGAGCTTTGATAGCCAATAGGAGTCATGTGATTATCTTCCCCCTTTTAACATCATTCTCCTTCACCGCCTTTTCAACAGAGAGAGAGCGGGGGAAAAATGGTAGGGAGCAGCGAATGAATGATTTAAACGGTAAGTTTATTCGCCGACGACTGGTTCACGAAAGCAAGAGGAGATCAGCAGCGACATCAAGACAGCAATAGGTGGTGAGGGAGGAATTAGTAGCGGTGAGATTTTAAAGTCAGTGGCGCTTATCTTGTACGGCAGTAGCTTCTTCACTTGCCATTGCTTTGGGGATGCCAAGCAGTGGAGGGCTTTGAGGGCTTTGAGTGAATTTTGTTCATTGCATTTGAGGGTTGAGAGGAGGTAGAAGTTTTCTTTGAAAGAGGAGGGTATTGCTTGCACCAGAGAGCTCATGAGGTTGAATTTTGTTGGGGTAGTTTTGGGAGAAGGATCCATCAGGGTCACGACGATCTCGAAGGATGATAACAAAGCCGATGCATGCGTCTATGGTGATGGCTTCACTGTTTAACAAACACTTCAAGTCGAGTAAAATAACTTCACAGGACTTGAAGTCCCGTGAAGTTACACAGCTTAATTTAAATGGTTGCTAAACTTCACGGGACTTCAAGTCCCGTGAAGTTTCAAAATTTTTTTGCCAAAACCGACCCAGTTTCAGCCAGATGGCTGAAATTGGGTCGGTTTTGACAATTATTTTTAGAATAGGTCTTTTTGTGCGATTTCCTTTGTAAATGGGATGGTTTGGAAATTTGTCCTTAAATTTAGGAGGTAAAAAGGATAGTTATGGGCGTACGAGTATCTATAAACTCGCTGGAAATATGACAAATTTTCAAAACCAACCTCTTTCAATATTTAATCCCAAAAACCGACCTCTTTTACACTTAATTTCAAAAGCCGACTTGGTTTCAGCCCTGACGCTGAAACCAGGTCGGTTTTTGAAATTTTTTTTGAAACTTCACGGGAGTTCAACTCTCATGAAGTTTTATTGGTTAAAAATCTGCTAAATTTCACGGGAGTTGAACTCCTGTGAAGTTGTATTTGTTGAACAAACTTCACGGGAGTTCAACTCCCGTGAAGTTTGTAACATGCCAAAAACTCCACGGGAGTTGAACTCCCGTGGTGTTTCAGTCTAATTTCTAGAGAGCCAACTCTCGAAAAAAATTTAACTGCAACTCCACGGAAGTTAACTCCCGTTGAGTTGCAGGTTTTTCAAAACATGCACAATAGCCTGTGCATGTTCTGTATGTAACGTACCTCATATATGTTATATTTACCTGTTAACAATAATTAATCTCATATACACTGAATTATAGCAATATATACATAATTCTACCATAAATTAAACACGAATCAAACAATACTCACAAAGAGTACATATATAAACAATAATTGATCCACAAAATTATAGTATTTGAAAATTCATAAAAGTTACAAATTTTGACAAAATAAGCTCACATACAACCCAAAATAGATCTGTTAGCCTTTTTTGTTTTGATGATTTTTAACAAATAATTTACTACTAATGTTGTTTGTCTAGTGTTTGTGTTTTTGTATTTATTGTAGACAAACAACATGTTGGAGGATGGATAGAATCGAGCTTCAACGATCATATCCAATGGAGGTTGGCGGAATATCGGTACGAAGCCTTGCTATTCAAGTTAAAGATTCAAGTTCAAGCTTCATCCGTAAGTTTACCAAGTCGGCTCATTGAAGACATTCATTAAGCTTGAGTAATTTAGTTTAGGTTTTATATTATGTGTGTTAAGTACTCTAAACTCAATATCATATACACACACATTATATATATATATATATACACACACACACACACACACACATTTTGGTTTTTTGGTTTTATCCACAAACAAAGTTTTTACAAATAAATTCCAAAAATTGTTTATACATATTTGTTTTCATGTGGATAAGTTATTTTAGTTTAGTTTAGTTATATAGACATGAAACAAATATACATTCATATTCATATGTTTCATTTTATATTATATTTGGAAAACTATTATGTTTATGGATTAAAGACTTGTTTACACTATTTTCATATCTTGCATAAGTCTCTAAATCCATTCTAAAGTATTTCAAAGTTTTGTTTAAGTCATTTTGACAAAATCAAGTTTTCTACATGCTCATACTTATGTGATTTTGCAAAATGATGAGATTTCACAAATGGGAAGTGCTTTTAAAAACCAGTTTTTGTAACATGTTCATTTTTATGTTTACAATTATTTCCCAAAAGTTTTATATTTTTTAAATTTATTTGCTATTTTTAAAGGTACTTTAAAAATCAGTTTTACTATTCAAAACAGGCTAATAAAGTGTTATCAATCAACTGATACATGTGTTTAGTCGACTAAAGAAAATACCTGGAATAGTCAAAAGTTTCTGTTTTATGTTGGTCGATTGACCAGTCTACTGATGAGATCATCAGTCGACTGATAAGGTCGTCAGTCGACTGATGAGCTACAAAATACCTACAACGGTCAGCTCATCAGTCGACTGATGAAACTCGTCAGTTGAGTGATGAAACTCGTCAGTCGACTGATGCTATAACGGCTAGTTTTTTCAGCCTTATCCTGCTTTGGGTTTTTGGTCTATTAACATTGATTTTCTTGTGTTTTGGGGTCCCTATAAATCCCCCTCATATCTCAGACCAAAAACTATCCAAGAAAGTTTTTAAACAAGTTTAAAGGGTGTTTAAGTTTTGTTTAAGTTTGTTTCAAGAGTTTGTTTGTGAAGAAACTTTCACAAGAACTTGAGGAGATCATCCTTTGGTGTTTGAGCATTCACTCTTCTCCCTCTCTCTTGTTATCTATAGAGAAGTGAGATCATCCTTTGGTGTTTGAGCATTCACTCTTCTCCCTCTCTCTTGTTATCTATAGAGAAGTTTTCTTAAACTCAATTCTAGCTACTCTTCTCCCTCTCTCTTGTTATCTATAGAGAAGTTTTCTTAAACTCAATTCTAGCTATTTATTATTTTTGATTCTAATTTCCATAAGCTAGATTTCATTATTGAGTTTAATTGTTTTATCGATACTCTTTGTTTACACACACAACCATTGAGCTTATTGTATTTCATACATTGTATAATTGGGTTGTGGGTTTGTGTGACTTAGAGAGTGAGCCTACATTATGTTTTCATCCATTGTAGAGAATAAATTTGTTATATCCGAGCTTTAATTATGAGATACATTTTGTAATACACTTGTACACCGAGAGGAGTGTGTGGTGAGAGACGAGGTCGTCCCAAGAAGAGTGAGGTAGATGGTAATGCCTAGAGGTATGTTGTAATTCCTAACACTTAAGGGAGACACGGGCTAGAGACCAACACTTAGAGGGTGTAAAGTCGGATTGCAAGAGTGTGAGATTGTAAAGTTTTCGGTAAACTAGAAAACCAAGTATGTCGGTGTAAGCGTTATTCAAGTGAGCATAGAAAACTCGGTTATGATAGTGGATTTCTCCCCAGGAGTGGGAAGCAGAGACGTAGAACGGAAGGTCCAAACTCCATGATCATTTCTTGTGTGTTTGAGTTTGGTTTGTGCACCTATATTTTATTTATCTCTATCGCCTTTCTCTCATTGTTTATATTGCCCACTATCTAGTTTATTTTGTTTGTGTTTATTTCACCCTTGTGATAGTTGTATATCATTGTATATATATCTTGTTGCATATCATATTTGCTAGGATATTTATTAATTAGTTTTAATTGGTATTTAAATTGGATTAGATTAGCATAAACCCTATTCATCCTCCTCTAGTGTTCTTTCCTAATGACATTAGGGTGCTTTCAAGATCCTCTCCTTCCTCTCCCTCTCTTCCTCCTCCCCCTCGCTCTTCCCCGCCCCCTGCGTTCTCCGGTTGTGTATAAGGTTGAGAAGTGTCGGCTCCATCAGCATGCGAAGTGCCGGCTCCATGAGCATGCGAAGTGCCGGTTTCATCGTCACGTGGCCGTCGTCGTCGCGTGTATGCTTGCCCAAATGATCGAGACCTATCCTCACGGCCTACAAACTCGTCGACGTATCTGTGAGGTAAACAATTTATTAAGTATCAACTCAATAAAAATGTTATAATGTAGCTTAGAAACTTACATAATCTCTCTTGATCATCCCACTAGGGATGTAACTGTGTCAGTGGGCGTGGCATGTGTCCAGCTGATGGCTGTGGGTCACGCGTGATCCATCTACGTGTGATATCCCAATACCAACGCATATACGCGGTATAGTCAACAGCTGTGTCTCTTGTATGAAATCCCACCTGTGAGTCCACCTGTCTATGTAGGCCGCACGGACTACGACCCAGTCGGTACGGTGCGATGTAGATCTTCACCGACGATCGATCTGCTCGACAAGCTCTGGCACATACTGAGAGAGCAGAAATTGCTGTAGCACACGGTCGGGGACATGCATCTCCACAATCTCTCAACAGATTAATGGAACTCTGGCTCTCGACAAGTCGGGACTATCTCGATAGATAGGTGCAAGAGTATGCATATCGAACTCCGGCGGTGAATAGGGTCTCCACTTAAACTGAAATAAGATAAAACATTTATCAGTATCAACAATAAAACTATAATATTCATAACGAATCAAGTTTTATATTTACCTGTTTGTGTTGGAGGACATCAAGCTCATTTCGGTAAAACTCACGATGTCACATCGCTAATTTGTAGTTAGTGTACCGCACGTTATACCTATTTGGCATAAATAATATATGAGTTCAAATTCAGTTGAATAAAATTGTATGGACAATTATACCTGTATGCCGAAGGAAATTGTCCCTATAAGTCGTGATGCACAAGCAAAGTCGGTCTGCCAACATGAATGCGCTCCCATGACCAAGTTTGGATCAACGTGCATCATCCCTTGAATTCTTTATTTTGCATTAAGGATGTTCTACCCAGTTCTTTATACAAGTATGCCAACACCATACTGTCCCACGATAGTGCGCCGTATATACCAAATTCCTCTAGTTGTGGCAGCCATCGTGCATGTACAAGAGTCTTACTTGCATCAGGAAATAACATGCACCCTATCATGTGCAGTATGTACGCACGAGCATGAAACTCAAGCGTCTCAATGGAGGCATCTGCTGGTATGTCTCCCTGAAATGTCTGACGAATCCACGATAGCTTCATCGCCTTCCCCGAATATTTTTATCATCACCTTCCTCCTAGCATTCCAACACTTATTGTATGATACATCTAAGTTGGTCGCTTTATGTACTAAAAGACGAATATCTTTCATCCTTAGATCAAGATCCTCCGTTAGATGCGGTAAAATCAATCGATATATAAAAGAAGATGACGCATGCTTGTTATTCATCTCCAATTGAGGATTGATACATGTGTGGAGTCCGTTGTATGCCGTGATTTTGAAATACCCACCTACTCTTACACCCAAACGTGAATTAAGCTTCCAAGGACATTTCGCATTGCCATCGTGGTGTCCACTATTATCTTCGTCTTCACCATCTTTGCGATAAAAACAAACCACATTATAGCTTGTTGTCTTATTTTTTGTTGGCCTAAACTTGACATTTTTAGCAATGGCATATGAGCGAAGCGCATGAATAAATTTCTCCTTACTTTCAAAAAGATCCCCCTTCATGAATGAGAAGTCCTCGCCCTGTGTAGCATCACCGCTATTAGTGCCAATAGGAACACTTTCTATCATGGAGTTATCAATCCATTCTTCTCCTTGGAGCTCATCGGGCGGTAGATCCTCTAAGACAACATACTCATTATTAGTATAGCATCCGTAAATGTGTTGGTTGTCCCCTTTATCACGATCTATCATCGTCATGCTATTAATTTGTAAACCGTCATTTTCATCATCATTCTCGGATTCAACACTTGCATTATCTTCTTGATGGGCCGTGTTAGTATCGAAAGCATTTGAAGTGTCTACCATCGAAGGACTGCTCATGTATTGTGATTGTGTCCAACCTTCATCTTGTTGCGGAGATAAAAAGCTAACAGAGTCAACTTCAAGGTCCTCCAACATGTGGGAGTACATTCCGTCATTATTCAACGATTTGCCCAAATTCCTCTGATGTTTTTTAATAAACAATTCGACCGAACGCCCCTCGCCGTGTAACACTCCAATGAGACCCATATCATAGTCACTTGACATTTGAATGCCGCTTGTTCTGTTCCCCGCAATAGGATAATTGCAAATAATATTAAGGTGATACTCACGTGAGTTGGTTAATGTAAGTTTGTGTAATTGTAGGTGTAAATTTTGATTTCCCAAAACGGGGATTTCGTTTGTATTAATAAGAATAGTTTATTACAAACTAATGAATCAAAATTAGAACAGAAGCGGAGGGAATGCCCTCCTTGTTTAACGTGGGGACTTTGGTAGCGATAGGACGCCTCCCTCGATTCTCGCGCCGAGTTTACTTCCCTCGGACGATTACATTGAAGTTGCGGGCAAGCTTTAGTACGCAGTAGAAGCTTGTGCTGATCGAGTTTGACTCCAAGGCCAATCGGGGAGCTTGTGCTTGTCGACTGACTGCTTGGAGAGAACTACCATGCAAGAGCTTGCAAAGAGCCTAAGAGCCTCAAGTCTGAGAGTTCAGACGAGTCTCTTCAAATGAGGGAGCCTTTAGCAAATGAGCCAAGGTTTAACCTTTGGAAGATTAGCCAGCCAAGCCAGCAGCAGCTAAGTAGGGGTGAGGGAGCCAGCCGCCCTAGCTGTGGGATGTGACCACTTAGGGGGTCCTGTCAGCCGCCCTATTCTTGCTAGGTGAGGAGCGCCATGCTTTCTCTCTTGATTCGTAGGATTTGACCACTGATGTGACTATTCTCATACTCCAAGTGGGCAGCTGACAATGATGGCGGGTTTCTAGTTGTTAGGCTAACTTAGTCCACGCAAGCGAGGTGCAGGCTGTCAAGCGAGGTTGGTCTTCAGGCGAGCTCAAACCTTCATGCTGGTGAGTCGGCCAAACAGGCGAGCTTCGAGCTGTCAGGCGAGCTAGGCCTTCAGGCGAGCTTGGTTCAATGTGCAGGCGAGTCTGTGCAGGCGAGGCTATGCAGACGAAGCTGTGCAGGTGAGCTGTGCAGGAGAATCTCATTCAGGCGAGCTTTAATGTTGTTAGGCGAGCTCTATCCTTGCAGACGGACTTCCTTGCAGGCGAGCTTCAGCCTTTAGGCGAGATACTAAACATGCTTCGAAGAATATGTCATAACTTTCAAACCGTAAGTCGGAATTGGACGAATTATATATGAAAATCGACTATCTCGACGAGATGGAGCCGACCAAACCAACCTCATAGGGTTCAATTTGCTCCTGTCCGTTTCGCCAAATTCCTTCCGGTTTGAGAGATATTAGCATTTTTTCCCTTTTTGCTATTTCGGGTGAGGTTTTAGCAGTTTTGTTCTGAACTTCTCTGATAGGGATTAAAGATAATTTTTATTACCTACAAAACCCCCTCCAAAGTTTTTAAACCTGAATCAGGCCGCATGGGGTCTAAAACACTTTGAATATGAAGACCTGCAAAGTGATCACTGCTCAGATGGAGCGAGGCGCCTTCCGATCGAACTCGGCGAAATTAAATTAGGATTTTTAGCAAACCCTTAGCTATCAACGGATTTGATTTGTCTTTACCAACTGCCATTTGAGTTGGACTAGCCATGCTATTACCCTTAGCATGGTAAGTTGTCGATGAGCTTCTCTTAGGCTCAATGCTAAGATTTCTCCTTTATCCTTAGCCATTTGAGGCGTTTGGACGTAGGGAGCAGTTTAACCTCGTGTACCAGTCAGAGGAAAGAAGCAGTTTTACCTCGTGTACCGGTTAGAGGAAAGGGAGCAGTTTAGCCTCATGCACCGGTTGGAGGAAAGGGAGCAGTTTAGCCTCGTGCACCGATTGGAGGGAAGGAGCAGTTTTACCTCGTGCACCGGTTAGAGGTTGTCAGGTTATTCTTAAGAATATTCTCTAGGAACTTCCCGTCAAAGGTAGGAAACAGTTTATACTCGTATACCCGTTGGAGTCAATAAGCAGCAGGTTATACTCGTATACTTGTCGGAGTAAAGGAGCAGCAGTTTATACTCGTATACTTGTTGGAGTTAATAAGCAGCAGTTTATACTCGTATACTTGTTAGAGTCTATGGAGCAGTTTAGCCTCGTATACCAGTTAGAGGTAAGAAGCAGTTTCACCTCGTGCACCGGTTGGAGGAAAGGGAGCAGTTTAGTCTCATGCACCGGTTAGAGGAAAGGGAGTAGTTTAGTCTCGTGTACCTGTTGGAGGGAAGGAGCAGTTTCACCTCGTGCACCGGTTAGAGGTTGTCGGGTTATTCTTAAGAATATTTTCTAGGAACTTCCTGTCAAAGGTAGGAAACAATATACTCGTATACTTGTATACCCATTAGAGTCAATAAAATATACTCGTATACTTGTCAGAGTAAAGGAGCAACAGTTTATACTCGTATACTTGTTGGAGTCAATAAGCAGCAGTTTATACTCGTATACTTGTCGGAGTAAAGGAGCAGCAGTTTATGCTCATATACTTGTTAGAGTCAATAAGCAGCAGTTTATACTCGTATACTTGTTGGAGTCTATGGAACAATTTAGCCTCGTATACCAGTTGGAGGTTGCCAGGTTATCCTTAAGAATATTCTTTAGGAACTTCCCATCAAAGATAGGAAACAGTTTATACTCGTATACCCTTTGGAGTCTATGGAGCAGTTTAGCCTCGTATACCAGTTGGAGGTTGCCGGGTTATCCTTAAGAATATTCTCTAGGAACTTCCTGTCAAAGGTAGGAAACAGTTTATACTCGTATACCCGTTGGCGTCAAGGGGCAGTTTCACCTCGTGCACCAGTTAGAGGAAATGGAGCAGTTTCATCTCGTGCACAGGTTGGAGGTTGTCGGGTTATCCTTAAGAATATTTTCTAGGAACTTCCTGTCAAAGGTAAGGAACAGTTTAGCCTCATACACCAGTTGGAGGTTGTCAGGTTATCCTTAAGAATATTCTCTAGGAACTTCCCGTCAAAGGTAAGAAACAATTTAGCCTCATACACCAGTTGGAGGTAAGGAGCTTGTCTTCTCTTGGGGCAAAGATGAACCCTTATTCGTCTTCTCTTGGGGCAAAGACGAACCCTGATTCGTCTTCTCTTGGGGCAAAGACGAACCCTGATTCGTCTTCTCTTAGGGCAAAGACGAACCTGATTTGTCTTCTCTTAGGGCAAAGATGAACCCTGATTTGTCTTCTCTTGGGGCAAAGACAAACCCGAAATAGCAGCACATTACATGGTAGGCCACTATTTGGATAAAGACATATCACTTGGTAGGCTATTATCAAACAACAACGTCTTTTGCGGGAAAGACGGTGTTGGGGGAATCAAATCGTTCAGAGACGTATGAGTGTGACGATTGATTGTTATAGGAGCCATCGCATGGTAGGCTACTACCCATCGATTGTTCTTGTTATAGGAGCCATCGCATGGTAGGCTACTACCCATCGATTGTTCTAAGGATATTAGAACGCTCGGAAAGGATCAGGTCCATGGTAGGCTACTACCCATCGATTGTTCTAAGGATATTAGAACGCTCGGAAAGGATCAGGTCATTCAGGAACGTATGAGTATGACGACTGATCGGACAACATCATTTGTAGGAATGACGGTGTTGGCTATCAGAGGTAATCGTTAACCTGATAGGAATTACCACGATTGGAGTGACTTTGTGGACCTACTACTCTATTGAAGAGAATCGGTAAGTAGATTTTGGTCAGAGGTGTGATGTTAACATGACGAGATTGTTTGTTGCGATTTGAGCAACATTGTGGGTTTACCATCCTATTAGAGAGGATTGGTAAGTTGATTTTGTCAGATGTGTAGTGTTAACATGACAGCGAGAGTGGTCCCATCATCCTATTGGAGAGGATCGACGGGGGAAATTTGGAAAAGACTATCAGAGATAATAATTAACTTGATAGTTTTATAAGATCCATCGTCCAATTGAATGAGACTGATGAGGAAATAACTATCGGAGGTGACAGTTAACCTGATAGTTCGACTTTGGTCTTAACTGTAGGAAGTTTGACCAAGTGGTTGATTGAGACGATCTTAACTATTCAAAGTTTTAGTCGCCCATTTTGAAAGTGGACCTCTCGTTCTTTGGAAGGAATCAAGAGAAAATTTTGTCTCTGGTCCTAACTGTAGGAAGGTTTGACCGAGTGGGAGATGTAAGGAGTAGTTTAACCTCATGCTCTAGTGGGAGGGTGGCAAGCCGTTCATTGACTCATAAATGAGTATAACGGCGTTGAATGTAATAGTGACACTTCGTATGGTAGGTCACCATTTCTGATCGGGGTGTTCATCGCATGGTAGAACAAAACTTAACTATCAGAGGTGATGATAATTCATGTGGGCCCATTGTCATGATGAAGAGGATCAATGGGGGAATTTGGAGGAGATTTGGGGTAGAGAAACTAAGACCACCCCGACTCCGGTGAGAATATGGGTTGAAGGGTAAAGATGCCTTAGTTGACCTCGCGGGAGTTGAAGGATGAAATCCTCTACTGACACATTGCCCACTCGAGTAGACCGTCACTACTACGAATGAGTATGAAGTTGTCGTCGGATGTAGGTCTTCTGGCTATTGACGCATTTAAGTGTCATCGATCATCTTCGGCCAGCAATAGCCAAGTCTTCATAGTCGGCCCCATAATTTGGGTCCGAGTTGGCAAACTCAGCAAATGCCATCGAGGGCTTCTTGTGCTCCGAAGCATTGCCCAAGATGTCTTGGTCATCACCTCCTTAAAATTCATATGGCCCTTCAACATCTATGTGCATGAGCATGCTCTCGACTTGTTCTCCTTGGCGGATTAAGTCTTTCCACGAGCGAGCTACGACTGCGCCCATATTAGAAAAGATGTTGATGGAGATATTGTTCTGGCACATCTCAATGAGGGTGGCCTCAGAAACCTGATCACGTGTATGCAGCAATCGGTTCCTGAATCTCTTGACAAAGTTACTTACAGACTCTGTCTTCTTCTGCTTTGCAGCTAGCAGGGTGGTCACAGATACTTCTTTGTCATCGTCGAAGAACCTAGCCATGAAGAGCCTTTCCATGTCCTTCCAGCAGGTGATGGATCCATGCTCTAATCTGCGGAACCATTCAAAAGCGACCCCCTTGAGGGTACCAATGAACAGTCGGGTCATAATGGGATCATTCCCCACTATGTGTCCAGTTTGCGCCTGGAAGTAGTAAATGTGATGGGTAGGAGAACCCTTGCCATCGAACTGTAGGAGATCCAGTGGCTGAAACTTCACCGGGTAGGATACTATATCTCATTCGATTGGATATGGTCTGACAACCCCCAGCTTGTTCA
This sequence comes from Asparagus officinalis, assembly GCF_001876935.1. Lineage (NCBI taxonomy): Eukaryota > Viridiplantae > Streptophyta > Magnoliopsida > Asparagales > Asparagaceae > Asparagus > Asparagus officinalis. The sequence goes on along the minus strand of NC_033801.1, from coordinate 62,193,961 downwards.
TATGTTTTTGGAGCTTCAAGGCATCGAGTTAGCTTTGGAACTCGTCGAGCCTTTTGTCCCTCAGATTATGATCTGAAGATGACGCTCCTCTAGATGACTCGGATGAGGAGTGAGAAGGAGTAGGCACCCACTCTTTGTGCTTCGTGGATTTACGTGAAGCCCACGAAGTCCTCTCTCTCTCTCTCTCTCTCTCTCTCTTCTTCTTCTTCTTCTTCTCGCTCAGAAGCTGTTCCAACATCTCCTTCAGAGAGGCGATGGTTGCTTGTTGCTCATTGAGTCTCCTGGATATCTCGTCAGGTATTTTGGTCATGTGCACATTTGCGTGCTCACCCTGAACTGAGCTTGAGGCTTGTGACGTCGCTACTGCCGAGCAATCATCATCGTTATCGTCAGAGACGGACGCTAGGCGTGTGTAGCCAAACGGAATGGCCACCCCAGTTCGGGTGCGAGCGTGTTGGTAGATTCCTTCACACTCAAAGGTCTTGGACTTCCCTGTCACGTTGACAATTGTGACGGGAAGCTCTACATCATTGGAAGCTCGTCTCCTCTGACGATTGCATCTTTGGCGGAGAGGTCTCGTCTCCGGTGGTTACTGAAAGAGCCTTTCGAACACTAATGGTTTAGGCATTTTAGCACACTGGTGTAGGCATCTAAAAACACTTATAGATATTCAAATATAGCTCAAGACAAAGAGAAGACAATGCATGTTATTATCTAAGTCAGAGGGGATTATCCAAAGCCAAAAGAAGCAAAGAAACGAGTGAAGCAACATAGAAGAACAACGTGAATACACATAACAAGGTACACCGATGAGCGTTGGCGCGGCAGTCGTTACTGACGCGCGTTAGCACGGCAGTCGTTACTGATGCGCGTTGGCATGGCAGTTGTCACTAACGTGTGTATGCGCGGTAATAGAGTGTGGCGCGCGTCTTCATGGGATATCCTTTTTGTGATTTGTTGACGGTTTTGAGCATCTTTTGAGAGTCCACATGGCATCATAACAAAAGGAGAACGTGTGATAACGTGGGGGATGGTTATAGACCGAGAAAAGTGGTATTTCGCGTCCTAAAGATGTGGGAGAACAGTTTCAAATATGACTGACTGAACGTGGAAGAAACCGCCTCTTTAGCCGCGCCAGTCCACACTGACGCACTAATGGCCACGGCAGTGGAGACTGACGCGCCCAAAGAAGATGCGATGGGTTGGTTATTTGGCTCCCGTTTCAACAGTTAGAGGCCCCTATCCCTATAAATACCTTCCTAGACACGAATCTGAGAGGGAGAGAGTGGATTGGAGCAGAGAAGCTTAAGCTTTTGGTGAATTTGAGCAAGAGAGAGAGTCTTCATTCTTCACAAACATCCTTAAGAAGCTTTTGGCGATTCCTAAAAATCTAAGCTCTGACTTGATCTTTGGAAGAGTGAACATCTTACATCGATAAGATATTCGCTTAAGATTCTTACTTCGATAAACGAAGAAGAACATCCAAAAGCCTTCACGGTTCAATCAGAATCTGGGAATCGGTGGTCCAATGGTTAACGCACCCCAGCACAAACAAAGATCCCATAAAAGCAGGAGTTGATAAACAATTTCTGTGTTATTTTCTAGAAAGTTGTAATTTTTTTCATATTGTGTAAGAGAGGTCTTATAAAAAGGCTATTTTCTTTTGAATTCATTGTAAACAATTAAAAATATAATGAATTCCACAATGAAGCCAACATTCGACGAAAACAAACTGGCGACCACAGTGGGAGCCAACGATCTCGCTGTCGAGACCGTCGTGTCGCAGCCGATCAAGATTTCGGTTGAATCCACAGTCGAGTACGAGTTCGACCAGACCAAATTTGAGGAATATCTTTCATCATCCTCTTCAAGATCTTCTTTGTCTCGTAAGTATAAGAGGATCTCACGATTGAAGAAGGCTTACACGCCAAAGAAGGCCCAAGGTGAAGACTCTCACCCAATCGTTGCCGAGGCCTCCTCTCGCAACATTATCCCGGTGACCCCCAAAGCCGGAAGCTCTGCTTACGATGATTCCTCCTTAATTAAGGAATCATTCGATTGAAGTTCGCCAACTCTGAGGAAGAGGGCTCGTCAGAGACAACGCCAATGCCTCGCTCGTCAAATGGCTAAGGCCTTGGAACAAACCGAAGGGGTTCGCTGCTACGCGGACCTAGAGTCGAGGAAGCACCAAGTGGTCCAGTCACCCTAACGACAAACCACTCACATCTCTGCACAACTCATGACGGAAGAATGTACTCTCATCAAAAAGGCTCGTTCGACTCTCAAAGAAAGCATACAAAAGCGTCAGGCAAACGTCGCTCGTGCCCGTGCTCTTTTGCAACAAAGGCGAGAAGAGAAGAAGGAAATGGTGTCTGAAAAATCACCAAGAACCAGCCAAGTGTGGATTCCCAAATCCAAACTCGTACAAAAATTAGATCAGCAGGATCCATCCTTCTACCGCGGCAGTCTCCACTGTCGCGGCACAATCTTTAACCGCGACA
>NC_033801.1:62172736-62191443 GCF_001876935.1 Asparagus officinalis | reverse complement strand
GCACACCTTTCAACCGCGGCAGTGTCCACTGTCACGCCCAAAGAGAAGCTTCCAAAGCCTTCCCTTTGGCTCCATCGACGTTGGTTCCTGTACCGTCTACTACAGCCACATCTGCTATTTCACCGGAGAAACTAAGGGTCAATCCTGACTTGTCAAAATCCAAAATTACAATGGTGAATCGCCTCGGTCCTTTACCTGAAGATCGAGGCAAAGCTCCGATCAAAGAAAGCTTGGGTTCGGTGAATAAATTCCAGTGACTTTTCAGGCTGGGGGTCGTACGCATCCTCCTACCAACCCAAAGGAATTTCAAGTTAGGAAAATTTTAATTTCCACCTGCTTGGGGGTTCGTAGTGAAACTCAGGAGCCCGTTAAGACTCTGCACCCGCAAGGGGGTGGTTCTAAATGTGTAACTCCTGACATAACATTGGATCGCTCAAAGGTAATAATAAGTTGTCCTGAGAATGCCAACAATACTTTACATCCCCAGAAGAAGACGTGTTCGTCAAAAAACATCGTTATACCTGAGGGTCATACCAACAGACAATAGGATTCTCCGGTAATCATACCGATGAGTTTTACTATCAAGCTGGGGTGTGAACAAAACTCAAAAGAGGATTGTCCGAGAAATGAGCTCTCATTTTTCCTGTACGAGATTCATTAGAGCAGTACTGTCGGAATATGACTACTCCAAATGAGAAGCCATGGCGCAAAGAGTCTCAGTGTTCCAGAGGTTTTTCACTGAAATGTCGAAGCCTAAGCCGAGACATTTCCGCAAAGAGAATATCAGTTGTCCAAGAGGATGGATTCCCTGAAGTCACCATCAACATGGCTGATAAAGAAAAATCTAAGTGGTATTCAAGTGAATCAAAACCCGACTTTTCTCCGGGAGGAAAAGTCAATTCAAGAGTTTCTCAACGGATGTCTTGACTCCAATTAAGAGCCATCAGACGTAGGGATTACAAGAGAATGCATGAAGGAATGTCCTCAGAGGATGAACTCTCGAACACTTGTTCTGCGATCGCTTCGGATGATATAATATCTAGCACGGGGCAAGCCAGAGAAGTGTTCACAATCACTACTGATCAGTTTGCTCAAATGCTTCAAGAAGCTCTAACTAAACAACGTGAAGAAATTAGAGCTGAGATAAAGACGGAAATGGAGTTGGCTATTCAACAAATGAGAGAATTGCAAGCTCAACGGCTTCAACCTTCTGAGTTCAGTCAGCAAGCTGAATCCAGCCGTCACACTCAAAATATTGTAGATGACAGTGATCCAGAAGTTGATGAAGTCATTTTTGCTGATGCACCTCCCAATAACAATAACGCTGGGGTTAGTTCAACGGATCCTCCCAATAACAATATTAGGGGTAGTTCAATTGCACCTCTTAATAACACCGGGGGTGACCTAATTATTTCTCCTCAATATCACTCAAAGAGAGATGAAGATGAGGACAAGAAAATGCAAGACCTTGAAAACAAAGTCAATGCTTTAATGTCCGCTCAGGAAGTAAAGAAGGCGGGCATTCCGTGTCCCTATCCAAGAGAATGAGATTCAATCCCGTACCAGGTAAAATTTAATCTGATTAACTGATGTGGCATAAACATGTACCAAAAAGGTTACAAGTACACAACCGTGTCAAGTTATAGTATTTAAGATATCGATCCCACGAGGAAGGTGTTTTGTAGGAGAAAATATGAAATCGGTTCTTATGTTGTGTGCGTGACAAATAAGATTGATAAGTGAATGTGATTGTGAAGAGATTGAGAGAGTGAAAATGGTGTGTAAATAGGTGCAAAGTGTAAGTGAGAGTGGATTTGAAAAGGAATGAGTATGATCAATAAGATGAGAAGAAAAAAATGAATAAAATCAAGAAACAAATAAAAAATCAAGAATGAAGAACAAAAATTCTAGAATAAAAAAAATGCAAGAAATTAAAGATGGTGGATTCAATTATAGATATGAGTAATCTACAATTGAACCCACTTCTTAGAAAAAGGTGATTCCCTAGAGGGTTCTAGCCTAAAGGCGATTCAAACAAAATAAAAATAAACAAAAAGAAAAACTAAACCCAAGAGGGTTCTAGCCTCAAGGTGAATAGTATAAGAAATTAAAATCTAATTATAAAATAAATTGTAAAATTTAAACTACAAAATAAAATTGCAAGAATTAAATGCAAGAAAATAAATCTACTCTATAAGCATGAAATAAATCTAAGGCAAGAGGGTTCTAGCCTCTTGGCTATTTAACAAGAAAATAAAATCTAACTACAAACATAGAAATAAAATCTAAACTAATAAGCAATAAAAGAGAAAAAAAAGAAATGCAAACCTTCAAATAATTCTCCATCTTCATCTTCATCTTCATCATCCAACAAAGAGAAGAAGAGAAAAATTTAAAGTGATGAAAAAATTATTATTATTAATTACAACAAAAAGTTATAATTTTGGAAGGCCTTCTCAATTAAGAGTAGCCCTTCTTTCCAAAAGGAGTTACAAAAATTTTCACACCTTAACCACTCACTCTCTTCCCCTATTTATAGTAATCTTTAATGAATATGAGCCATTGGATTTGTCTTGAGCCCCAAGCAACAATCTCCACCTTTGAATTTGCTTTTTGTTCTTCTCTAGCCCAACATAAGAGGCCCATTTACATATGATTTTCAAAGTTGAAAACTTAAATTTGCAGCACAATCTTTGGCCCATTGGAGCTTCCCTTGATTTTTAAAAACCGAAATGAAGAGCTGCAACAACCTTTGGCCCATTTTAAAAACCGAAATGAAGAGCTGCAGCACCCTTTGGCCCATTGAAAAAAATCAAATCTCTAAGTCATCAAGTCCGGCCCATGAATTAAAAGCCAATTCGAAAAAAATCAAATCTCTAAGTCATCAAGTCCGGCCCATGAATTAAAAGCCAATTCTTTGCATCCATCATTCCAAGTCCGGTCAAGTCCGGCCCATGAATTAAAAGCCAATTCTTTGCATCCATCATTCCAAGTCCGGTCCATTAAATTTCAGCCCAATTGCATTTGATTTTCCAAAACAAAGCAACCGGCCCATTAATGTAAGATCCATTTGATTTTCAAAAAGAAGATGAAGAAGTGCAGTAAAATCCGGTCCATGAATGATCAAATTTAAATTTCTGCAGCCTAGCCTAAGTCCGGTGTCTTCAACTCTTTGCATCCATGTCCAATTCATTCCAACTCTTTGGTGTAATCATTTTTATTTTTGATGGGTTTTGGGCCTTCAAGCTCACTTGAGAATAAAGAGGAGGAGCTGCCATGGGCTTTTGGCTTTTAAAATTCAAATATTTCATTTGGCTTCTTGAATTTCTCTTATTTCTTAATTTACTCAAAGGGCTTTTGTTGAGAGATGAGATTTTTGGGATTTATTCTTCATTAACCTGTAATTAAAGATAAAAGCAATTATTGATAACTTTTAGATAATCTAATTGGAGCCAGTTATCACTCAAGAAAACATTTTTATATATAACTCTAAGGTATATTTTTAAGAAAATCTTCTCATTGTAGCAATACAAAACCAAGCCAAACTTAAGAATTTAATTTAAAAGTTTTGAAAAGAACATGCTAACTCTTTGTTTTAAATAATTTTCAAGTTGCTTGATTTAAAATATTTTCCAAGACCATATATACAACTATAAAACATTTATTAAATTTTTTTTTTTAACTCTTTCATCCTTGGTGATTTTTTTTTTTCTACTTTAACGGGCTTTCTAAGTGACCATTTAACGAGTTTTGGGCCAATGGATCCCAACCCAATTGGGCTTAGGTCATTAAGTATGGAAATACTCCTTGGGCTTAATTACTCGGTCAACTTAGGCTTTATAAGATAGAATCACCTTGAATTCAAGAGTTTTTTTTTCTTTTTTTTTTGTGCCCCTTTTTCGCACTCTTCTTTTGCAAATTTTTTTTTTGTATATGTATATATATTTTGAAAATATGTAAATCAAGACACTTTGAAAAATTATTTTCAACTCTAAGCAAAGCATGTAAAATTTTCATTATTTTAAATAAAAATCCAAGTTAAGGCTTAAGTAAAGTATACTACTTTGAAAATCATTTCTTAAGAAATTTATTTAGAGTTATCATAAAATGAACTTAAGTAAATAACCAACTAGGGATTAGAAAATTTCAAATTTATCAAATAAATCAATTATTACATAACTCCATTAATTTGGCAAGTGACAATATTTTTATAATTTTTTTTAAAGAAAAAGGGAAAAAAACAAAAATGTAACTAAAATTGTAAAATAAAGAGAAAAAATAACTAATTCCCACCCCCACACCTAAATTTTGCATTGTCCTCAATGCAAACTCTATGATGCATAAAGTAAAGTAGATAAGAAGTGAAGCACTTACATTTGGTCGGCTGATAAAAATCTGCAATTACCTTTGATCTGAGGAGGATGAAATCAAAATTTTATTTTTTTTTCTTTTTTTTTTCTTTTCTTCTTTTCTTTTTTTTTAACAACTGAACAAGAAACTCTCAAATGAGAGAAGAATAAATTCTTTTTATTATTCTGAAATAAACAAAATAAACAATGTAGAATGAAATATTCAACATGAAGAGTTCCTGTTCTACATTGAATCCTACCTTACTGTTGAAAATTCTTCCCCGGATTTTAAACAAATTCAGAATGATATAATCAATAATGTGAATTTCCAAGCATTTCAGGGTGTTCAGTAATTCTTGCAACAAAGTAAGGTAGGTATTATTGGTGTCATGTATTTTACATTTCTTAATGAACTTAGACTCTTGTACTGTGAAGTTTTGTTTTCTAACAACCAATTCTTCTGTGAAGTTCTGAAAATTTGGTTGTTGATTATTCTCCAAGAATCTAAGTTCATCAAGAAAGAGTTCTTCAAAATTTAATTCAAAGCAGCAAATGTTTAACACAGTTTTATTATTCTCAAGGACCTGATCTGCTTCTTCTAAAAACTCTAACTCTTCATCAAAAATTTCCTCAAAACTCAAATCAGACTCTTCTTCTTCTTCTTCTTCTGATCTTTCCTGAATGTAGTTTATTTCTAGAGGCTGATTATTTGGTTGGTCCCCTGGATTAAAAATGTTGAGATCAGCAGTCAAATTCCCAAAGGACAGCTTCATTTGACCAGTTCTACAGTTGATGAGAGCATTAGAAGTGGCTAAGAAATATCGTCCTAAGATGACAGGTGTCTGTCCTTTGGGATTGGAAACAGGCTGTGTTTCCAAGACTACAAAATCTACTGGAAAAATAAAATCTCCAACCTTAATTAGAACATCCTCTAACTCACCCATAGGGACCTTGACAGATCTATCAGCCAACTGTAAAGTGCATTTGGTTGGGTTCAGTACACCTAGACCCAATTACTGGTAGACTGAGTATGGAAGCAAATTGACACTGGCTCCTAAGTCTAAAAGCGCCTTATCAATGTGAGTATTACCAATGATACATGAAATGATGGGGGAACCTGGATCTTTACGTTTCAACGGTATGGGATTTGATAGCATTTCACTGATATTGGGGAACCTGGATCTTTACGTTTCAACGGTATGGGATTTGATAGCATTTCACTGATATTGGCAGCTAAAAATACTTTCTTTGGTATATTTATTCTCCTCTTCTTAGTGCACAATTCTTTTAAAAATTTAGCATAAGATGTAATTTGTTCAATTATATCTAAGAGAGGAATGTTGACCTTAACCTGCTTGAATGTTTCTAGGATCTTCTCCTCCTGAGGAGAGTGTTTCCTAGACCTGAGTCTATCTGGGAAGTGAACAACCGGTCTAAACCTATCAAAAGCAGGCTCTGGTTCGGGTTCAGGTTCTTGGTCATCTGCAGGGAGTGATTGTTGAATAGATTCATCAGAAGGAGAAGGAGAAGGAATTTGTACAGGATCAATAGTTTGACTTGGAGGAGTTCTCACTTGATTATCGACCTGTCTACCTGACCGAAGTGAATGGATTGCATTCACTTGGGCTTCATAGGATGAACTGCATCCTGTGTTCTTAGGGTTGACCACGGGTTGACTCGGAAATTTTCCTTTTTCTCTTTCACTCACGGCACTAGCTAGTTGACCAAGTTGGGATTCTAATCTAGCTATAGCTTGAGTGTTGGAGTTGAGCATTTGTCTGGTTGATTGCATGAAGGAATTCAGCGTGCTAGATGTTTGAGTCAACATATTCGTGGTTTGAGTAAAGGCCTTAATTATGGTTTCTAAACCCCTTTCCAAGACATTGAGACGTTTATCCTGATCTGGATTGTGAGGAGTCTGAATTACAGCTTGATGAAGAGGAGATTGATTTTGATACGGCAGATTGGGTTGTTAAAATTATGGATAAGAATTGAAAGGAATTGTGTTTCCCCTAGGAAAATGTTGGGTCGAAGCGGGAGTGAAGTGTTGAGTTCCGGGAGAATTTTCTTGATTCCATGCAAAGTTGGGATGATTTCTCCAACCTGGATTATAGGTTGGAGAAAATGGATCATTTCTAGGGTGCTGGAATGCAGCGTTCATCTGTTCTAATGCGTTGTTATTTCCTAGGAGAGGGCATTCCTCTGAAACATGGGTAGGAGACTGATAATTATAACATCCTGGGCAGAAACATGATTGATTTGAGCTAGAGCTCGTTCCTTAATTTCTAAAACTTCTAACCTTCGCAAAATCGTCGCCATCTTCGCTTCAGAAGCAATGTTTGACTCCAAGGAAAGACCACTAGACCACTAGACTTAGAATTGAGGACTGATGAAACCCTGTCATCACAGTGTTCCCACTGTATTGTTTTCTCGGATAAACTCTCTAGAAATTCCTAAGATTCATCTGCGTTTTTCCTCATAAAATCTCCCTGACACATCGATTCTAAAGATGTTTTTGAAGAATAGTCCAATCCTTCATAAATTATTTGGCACAATCGCCATTTTTCTAAACCATGATGAGGACATTGGATGAGAAGATCTTTAAATCGGTCAAAATACTTCCAAAAAGGTTCTCCCGAGGTAATTTTAAAATTCATGATGTTGTTTCTTAGCTTTACCGTTTTATTGATAGGAAAATTTTTTTAAGAAAAATTGTGATAAATTATTCCCAAGTAGTGATGGAATTTGTTGGTAAGCTGTACAGCCATTTTTTAGCTTTATCCTTAAGAGCAAATGGAATAAATCTAAGCTTAATCGCATCTTTGGTTAATTCTCTCATTTTAATCATAATACACACTTCCTCAAATTCCGAAATAAAAATATATGCATCTTCTGTTTCATTACTAAGGAATTTGGGAAGCATGTTTATGTATTGCAGTCTAAGCTCAAAATTTATTCCATTTGTTTCGGGGAGCCTAATGCATGAGGGGATTGCATTCCTAATAGGATAGCACATATCATGAAGAACGGGTGGATAGGGTGCTCCATTTCTATGATTGGTTCAAAGCGAATTAATCGATGTGTATTATCCCTAATCCACCAAAATATTTCTTTTTATTTTTTTATATTTTTTAAAAAAAAGAAAGAAAATTAGTTTTTTTATTTTTTATGAGAAGATAAAGAAAAAAAATCCTAACTAAAACAAATCAAAGCAATCACTTTTCAATCACTTTAATTCTAGGGTTTAGCCTAACTCAACTAGACCAACTCCTAACCAAAAACTCCTACAGTGAAAAGATCAAAGTTTTACCCAGGTAGTTAGCCAGGTAAGGATAGTACTAGAGGGTGATCAAAGATCAATTAAGTACCTCTTTCCTTGCGGAGCGCTTTACGCAACCCCTAAACCTTGCCTTAGACACCAACTATTCTGAGAAAACTTAAACCGTTCACTTAAGGATTTCTTGTTCCTTATTGAGCTCGAATCCTTAGGGGCCAACGTCTAATGAGTTTTATTAGACTTGGGTAGTGTAGTGAGGAATTAGTGATTTTTGAGCTAAGGAAAGGGTGATGAAATCCCTCACCTTATCTTGATTATGTGGTTTTGCCCTTAAAATATTTTTAAGTGTGTGCCAAATCAAGATGCTCAAATCACTTGGTGAATTCCTACTATCAATATGAAATGCAACCCTATGAATTAAAAGTAACTAAAAAGCATGAAAAAGAAAAATCTTTTTTTTTTTAATTAGGGTTAACAATCAAACAAATGAGAAGGGGGGATTTGTTTGAAGTTATTATCTTGTTAGTAAATGTCAAAGTAGATGGTGAATTTTATTATGGTCAACGGAAAATAGTTTTTTTAAGTCCTAATTGTCTCTAATTGTGAAGAAGTAGCTAAAGAGTGGAACTAAAAACTAGAAAGAGGACTTACCCGAAAGCAAATCTTCAAATCCTAGCTCTCCAATCCGCGATCTTCAAGCTCTAAGCGTTTCCTTCACAAAAAACACACAAGTTAAAGAACCAAAATAATTAAAACCTACTTATGCACCTTCCCCGACAACGGCGCCAAAAACTTGATGTGGCATAAACATGTACCAAAAAGGTTGCAAGTGCACAACCGTGTCAAGTTATAGTATTTAAGATATCGATCTCACGAGAAAGGTGTTTTGTAGGAGAAAATATGAAATCGGTTCTTATGTTGTGTGCGTGACAAATAAGATTGATAAGTGAATGTGATTGTGAAGAGATTGAGAGAGTGAAAATGGTGTGTAAATAGGTGCAAAGTGTAAGTGAGAGTGGATTTGAAAAGGAATGAGTATGATCAATAAGAAATGGTGTGTAAATAGGTGCAAAGTGTAAGTGAGAGTGGATTTGAAAAGGAATGAGTATGATCAATAAGGTGAGAAGAAAAAAAATGAATAAAATCAAGAAACAAATAAAAAAATCAAGAATGAAGAACAAAAATTCTAGAATAAAAAAAATACAAGAAATTAAAGATAGTGGATTCAATTATAGATATGAGTAATCTACAATTGAACCCACTTCTTAGAAAAGGGTGATTCCCTAGAGGGTTCTAGCCTAAAGGCGAATCAAATAAAATAAAAATAAACAAAAAGAAAAACTAAACCCAAGAGGGTTCTAGCCTCAAGGTGAATAGTATAAGAAATTAAAATCTAACTACAAAATAAAGTGCAAAATCTAAACTACAAAATAAAATTGCAAGAATTAAATGCAAGAAATTAAATCTATTCTATAAGCATGAAATAAATCTAAGGCAAGAGGGTTCTAGCCTCTTGGCTATTTAACAAGAAAATAAAATCTAAACTACAAGCATAGAAATAAATCTACACTAATAAGCAATAAAAAGGAAATAAAAGAGAAAAAGGAAAGAAAATGCAAACCTCTAAATAATTCTTCATCTCCATCTTCATCATCCAACAAAGAGAAGAAATATTTAAAGTGGTGAAAAAATTATTATTATTAATTGCAACTAAAGTTACAATTTTTGGAAGGCCTTCTCAATTAAGAGTAGCCCTCATCTTCATCTTCATCTTCATACATTAACCCCTCACTCTCTACCCCTATTTATAGTAATCTTCAATGAATATGAGCCATTGGATTTGTCTTGAGCCCCAAGCAACAATCTCCACCATTGAATTTGCTTTTTGTTCTTCTCTAGCCCAACATAAGAGGCCCATTTACATATGATTTTCAAAGTTGAAAACTTAAATTTGCAGCACAGTCTTTGGCCCATTGGAGCTTCCCTTGATTTTTAAAAACCGAAATGAAGAGCTGCAGCAACCTTTGGCCCATTTTAAAAACCGAAATGAAGAGCTGCAGCACCCTTTGGCCTATTGAAAAAAATCAAATCTCTAAGTCATCAAGTCCGGCCCATGAATTAAAAGCCAATTCTTTGCATCCATCATTCCAAGTCCGGTCCATTAAATTTCGGCCCAATTATATTTGATTTTCCAAAACAAAGCAACCGGCCCATTGATGTAAGATCCATTTGATTTTCAAAAAGAAGATGAAGAAGTGCAGCAAAATCCGGTCCATGAATGATCAAATTTAATTTTCTGCAGACTAGCCTAAGTCCGGTCTCTTCAACTCTTTGCATCCATGTCCAATTCATTCCAACTCTTTGGTGTAATCATTTTTATTTTTGATGGGCTTTGGGCCTTCAAGCTCACTTGAGAATAAAGAGGAGGAGCTGCCATGGGCTTTTGGCTTTTAAAATTTAAATATTTCATTTGGCTTCTTGAATTTCTCTTATTTCTTTATTTACTCAAGGGCTTTGTTGAGAGATGGGATTTTTGGGATTTATTCTTCATTAACCTGCAATTAAAGATAAAAGCAATTATGAGAGATGGGATTTTTGGGATTTATTCTTCATTAACCTGCAATTAAAGATAAAAGCAATTATTAGTGGTATATTTATTCATATAAAATAGATAATGAGGGTATAAAATTGTAATAAAATATGATTATCATTAACTTCACACCGTTTGATGGGAAGAGCTCGCCTACTCAGCACTTGATTTATTTTAAGTCTCATTTGGGCATGATCTCTAGAAACGAGGCTTTGATGGTCCGGTCATTCGTGGGTACCCTTCGTAGGGCGGCCTTCGATTGGTATCGACGTCTCAAGCCGGGAAGCGTCAACTGCTGGGATGATATGGAAAGTTTATTTCTCACTAATTTCTTTGAGGATGACACCAAAGTGTCAATCGGAACCCTTTTGGATGAGAAGCAAAACAACAGAGAGTCAGTCAATAATTTTGTCAAGCACTTCCGTAACAAGGCAATGAATTGCAGAGATCCTATCACAGAGGAGTTCATCCTGCAGACATGCCACAGCAATCTCTCCATCAATGTCCTGGAAGCCCTGGGTGTCGTACCATCCAAAACTTGGAAGGATTTGAAATTGTACGGTGAACAAGCTGAACGCTTTCTTAAAAGAAAGATAGTTGAGAGAAGCCAACCGACGACATCTGCAACCGCTATGAACACCAATCAAACATCACAACAGCAACCACGGAGGCAACATAAGACTCCCGATCCGAAGTTCCAGAAGGAGTATTCTCTCGAAGATGATAAAGTTCCAGCCATCTTGAAATACCTCCTCGCCAATGACAAAATCGAGCTACCACCTATTAAAGATCAGGAGGGAGCTAAAAGGATTACGGATCCAAACTACTGTGCGTACCACAGAAGGATTCTTCATCTCACCAAGGTTTGCTTTGGACTAAAAAACAAAATCCAAGCCTTAATTGACTCCAGCGTCATAACGACGAAACAAGCCAAATAAAGACGACCTCTTACTCCATTGGGTACACGAGTATAAACTGTTTCCCCTAACTCCGAAGAGTATATGAGTATAAACTATTTCTCCATGTACTCCATTGGGTACACAAGTATAAACTATTTCCCCTAACTCCAAAGAGTATACGAGTATAAACTGCTTCTCCATGAACTCCATTGGGTACACGAGTATAAACTGTTTCCCCTAACTCCAAAGAGTATACGAGTATAAACTGCTTCTCCATGTAACTCCGAAGAGTATAGAGTATAAATTGCTTCTCCATGCACTCCAAAGGGTATACGAGTATAAACTGTTTCCCGAACCTCCGACTTATATAAGAGGTTAAAAAAACTACTTCCTTAAATTGTGTGCTCCAATAATGTAACCAAATGTGATTAGACTCAGGTTCACCTAAAAGCTGGGGGTGGATACAAGGTTATCATGGCTGAATACGAAGGCATGAACCAAGACCTGATTCTGTATCAAGAACATCAACATTGCTCACAAATGAGAAGTTCCTGAAAAAGTACTATCCCTAGTACATTCAGGGTAACCTATTTAACAGGAAGTTCCTGGAGAATGCTATATATGGTAACCTATTTAACAGGAAGTTCCTGGAGAATGCTATATATGGTATTCTTAAGGATAACCCGAAACTAATTGATTATTCAAGGTGAAAACCAATCATCTGAATAATCCACTCTTAATCATGATAAAAATGATTAAGAACCTCCCGCTGTGGCTATTTAATCATGTCAAAAATGATTAAAACCCTTATACTGTGATTTTCAGAGCACTCTTTCATTGAGATGAGATTCAATGACTTCATCAAGTCAATCTTCCTTCACAAAACTCTGAAAACCTTCAAGGATGAAGCATGTCCCATTTGCTTTTTCCTTCATCTGATTCTTGGTTGGTTTCAATCATCAGGATCAATTTCGCCAACTCCTACTGTGACTTTCCAGGTACTCTTTCGTTAAGATGAGATTCAATGACCTCATCGGGTCAGTCTTTCCTCATGAAACTCCTACGGTCTAATTGTGGAGTGTTTGATGATTCACAATCCTCTACCATAAAATTCCTCAACAATCAAATTAACTGATGGTAGGTCCACCAAAATGCTTCGTGGTTAATTCCATCCAAACTCCCGTTGTGTCCGAATCTTTAACACTCCCACTGTTGAGCTTTGACACAACACTCAAAATTTCAATCCATGACAATTGGCAAACCCCTTTTCGTCACTGGTTACCAAAAAACCTCTTCTGAGTGATTTGTACAAATCTATATTCCTACTGTTATTTATACCTCCACTCCCTCCGTTTGCTTGGTCAAACCTTTAAACAATTAGGACCAAAACTAAAATCTCCTCTCGATTCCTTCCATGAACGAGAGGTGCATAAATTGAATGATCAAACCTTTTAACAGTTAGGATCGTCTCAAACCCCCATTTGGTCAAACTTTTAAACAGTTAGGGTCAAAGCCAAAATTCCCTCTCGATTCCTTCCATGAACGAGAGGTCCACAAATTGAACGATTAAACCTTTAAATAGTTAGTATCGTCTCAAACTCTTTTTTGGTCAAACCTTTAAATAGTTAGGACCAAAACCAAAATCCCTTCTCAATTCCTTATATGAACCAGAAGTCCACAAATTGAACGATCAAACCTTTAAACAGTTAGGATCGTCTCAAACTCTTATTGGGTCAAACTTTTAAACAGTTAGGACCACAACCAAAATCCCCTCTCGATTCCTTCTATGAACGAGAGGTCCACACAAATTGAACGATCAAACCTTTAAACAGTTAGGATCGTCTCAAACTCCCATTTGGTCAAACCTTTAAACAGTTAGGATCAAAGCCAAAATCCCCTTTTGATTCCTTCCATGAACGAGAGGTTCACAAATTGAACGATCAAAACTTTAAACGGTTAGGATCGTCTCAAACCCCCACTCGGTCAAACCTTTAAACAGTTAGGACCAAAATCGGAATCACCGCTCGATAAATGAAAGGTTTCCACACATTCCCCACTCGGCCAAACCTTTAAACAGTTAGGGCCGAAGTTAGAATTTCATCTCGATAAATGAGAAATTCACCTTCAGATTGGGTAATCAAACCTTTCGACTATTAGGGTTATCAAAATCTTTCAGATTCTCGGAGTGGAAATCCCACTCTTAGTTTCGCCTTTTCAGATTCTCGACGTGGAGATCCCACTTTGAGTTTCTTTTGTAGCAGGAGATAGAATATAAAATTCTTTTTCTCCGTCATCGGGTTCATCTCTACCAACAAAAAAGAGACCAGGAGATAGGATATAAAATTCTTCCTCTTCAGTATCGGGTTCATCTCTACCAACAAAAAAGAGACCAGGAGATAGAATATGAAATTCTTCCTCTCCAGTATCAGGTTCATCTTTTAACCAAAAAGACGTAGCCCATCAATATTTCCGAATCCATGTTTGACGCATGGGGGACTTTATCTTGATCCCTTATTAGAGATAAGTCTACGCCTAACACGCATTGCCGGATGGTCCATTCCCGCGAAAACAACCAAGCCTATGTATTCAACATCATAGCACCAAGTCTAAAAGAGTTTATTCTTTTAGCACAACGTTACATACATAACAGACTTAAACAATCTGCATGCTAGCCCGATTCAAACGGTAGTCGGTAAAGGCTCATCAAACCCGTTGATGGTTGAGGGTTTGCCAAAAATCCTATAAATGCGATAATCACTGACGCACCAGCTTTATTAGTTGGTCTCATGACTTGAGTATCCGACAAACTTAGGATAAAATCCATACCTGTAGATGAACCAGCCTGAACAATTGGTCTTGCAGTCTCGACACTCAGGACCGCCATGCTCCATCGCCTTAAGAGATTAAACTGTGTAGACTTCAGTAAACGCACGAGGATAAACTGTGTTAACGCCTGTCAACGCGTCAATGATTTTCGCCAAAATAAGGCTAAGAAAAAAAGTCTAATGGATGATCTCAGGGGATTCAATTGCGATCCAGATATGAATTCCCAATGAAGACAATCAGTTCAACATCAATTCAATGACAAGAACTAATTCACAAATCAAAACATCAGTTTCAGTTCAAGATTTTGACAACGGTCAAGCGATAAACACAGCACCGGAAGAATTTTAGCTATTCTACAAAGCACTGAGTAGACTAAAAGATGAAGAAGTCAAGAGTTGAAGCCGTTCACATGTCCTTCTACACGATCTCCTCAACTAAGTACTGAAGGGATTGCAAGTAAGACATATCTTATCCAAAGTGTCCCAGACTCCTCTATAAAAGAATGAGTCTGAGATACTTTGGAGGGGGTATCTGTAGGCGTCTAAAAATACTTATAGATATCCAAATATAGCTCAAGACAAAGAGAAGACTATGAATGTTATTATCTAAGTCAGAGGGGATTATCCAAAGCCAAAAGAAGCAAAGAAACGAGTGAAGCAACATAGAAGAACAACGTGAATACACATAACAAGGTACACTGATGAGCGTTGGCGCGACAGTCGTTACTGACGCGCATTGGCGCGACAGTCATTACTGACACGCGTTAGTGCGGCAATCATCACTGACGCGCGTATGCGCGGCAATAGAGTGTGGCGCGCGTCTTCATGGGATGTCTTTTTGTGATTTGTTGACGGTTTTGAGCATCTTTTGAGAGTCCACGTGGCATCATAACAAAAGAAGAACGTGTGCTAACGTGGGGGATGGTAATAGATCAAGAAAAGTGGTATTTCACGTCCTAAAGACGTGGGAGAATGGTTTCAAACATGACCAAATGTGGCAGAAACCGCCTCTTTAGCCGTGTCAGTCCACACTGACGTGCTAATGGCCACGGCAGTGGAGACTGACGCGCCCAAAGAAGATGCGATGGATTGGTTATTTGGCTCCCGTTTCAACAGTTAGAGGCCCCTATCCCTATAAATACATTCCTAGACACGAATCTGAGAGGGAGAGAGAGAGCATATTGGAGCAGAGAAGCTTAAGCTTTTGGTGAATTTGAGCAAGAGAGAGAGTCTTCATTCTTCACAAACATCCTTAAGAAGCTTTTGGCGATTCCTAAAGATCTAAGCTCTGACTTGATCTTTGGAAGAGTGAACATCTTACATCGATAAGATATTCGCTTAAGATTCTTACTTCGATAAACGAAGAAGAATATCTAAAAGCCTTCACGGTTCAATCAGAATCTGTGAATCGGTGGTCCAAGGGTTAATGCACCCCCGGCACAGGCAAAGATCCCACAAAAGTAGGAGTTGATAAACAATTTATGTGTTTTCTAGAAAGTTGTAATTTTCTTCTTATTGTGTAAGAGATGTCTTATAAAAAGGTTATTTTCTTTTGAATTCATTGTAAATAATCAAAAATATAACGAATTCCATAATGAAGCTAACTTTCGACGAAAACAATTGGCAGTGCTCGAGCAGTGTCGCAATGAGCCTCTCGTAATGGCACTGAGGAATTGCCTCGTAGAACGCGTGTTTGCAAGTCAAGCGTCCTCTGAGATCCCATGTAGGTTGATAGTGACAACCCCCAGTGTCAGAAAGACCAAACGAGTGCTTGCAAGAAGAGGGCTCAAGAGAGCACTTGGGAGAACACTTGGGAAAATCTCCAAGTGTTGAAATCTGGCGAGCTCGCCCTGACAGGCAAGCTTGGGCCCGTTGGCGAGGTTCATGCTGGTGAGGCTCGCCTGTTAGGCGAGTTTGGTGCATTGTGCTTGTCTGGCGAGCTGCTGCTTTGCCTTTCTGGCGAATGTCGGCTTGCAGACGAAGTTGGTCCGTCAGGCGAGCTTGGTGAAATCCTCCTGTTTGAGCTTGCATGCGAGCTTGGGTTATCAGGCGAGCTTGGTGAAATTCACTTGTTTTATGAAGTCCGCCTGAACTGCAGAGTTCACCATACTTGTGAAGTTTGCCAGATTTGGGAACCTCGCCTGAAGAGTGGATTCCGCCTGAGTAGGTGGGCTCGCCTGATTTGAGCGGTTCGCCAAAATTGGGAACCTTGCTCATGGACCGAATCTTGTGGGGCTCGCCTGAACTGTTAGTATCGTCGAGAACACCAAGTTCGCCAATTTTGGGAACTTTGTCAACAGAGCAAAACCCGCCTGAGTAGGTGGGCTCGCCTGATCGATCCAGTTCACAAAAATTGGGAAACTTGTGTTTTGGCTTGGCTCTTTTGGAGAGGGGAGCGTTCATGTTGACGACGAAGGCGAGGTTCGCACCGACATGAACCGTCGTCTCCTCTTGCATGGGGGCCTGTGAGGATCGTTCAACGACCCCTCGTGCAGCCCTTGAACTTGCATCCTTTGCCTTCGGCTCAGCCGTGTGGGCTTGGGGGAGATAGAACCCCCTATGTTTGCTCGGGCGGAGTTCTCCGACGTGGTTGCCTCGGCCACTTGGGGCTGGGCCACACGCGCAACTCTGTAGCACTTGCGAGACGTATTGCCACCAGAAGAGGATGAAGATAAGTACTCCTCGAACTCAATCACGAGGGACTCAACAGTAGTCCCCGCTGTAATTTCATCGAACTGCACCACCACCATTTCAGTTGAGGAAATAGTTTCTCCCACTGTGGTCGCCATCTTCTGTAGGTGTAAATTTTGATTTCCCAAAACAGGAATTTCGTTTGTATTAATAAAAATAGCTTATTATAAACTAATGAATCAAAATTATAACAGAAGCGGAGGGAATGCCCTCCTTGTTTAACGTGGGGACTTTGGTAGCGATATGACGCCTCCCTCGGTTCTCTCGCCGAGTTTGCTTCCCTTGGACGATCCGATCGAAGTTGCGGGCAAGCTTCAGTATGTAGGAGAAGCTTGTGCTGATCGAGTTTGACTATACTCGAGGCCAAACGGGGAGCTTGTGCTTGTCGACTGACTGCTTGAAGAGAGCTACCATGCAAGAGCTTGCAAAGAGCCTAAGAGCCTCAAGTCTGAGAGTTCAGACGAGTCTCTTCAAATGAGGGAGCCTTTAGCAAATGAGCCAAGGTTCAACCTTTGGAAGATTAGCCAACCAAGCCAGCAGCAGCTAATCCCCCTCTTTCACGTTGGCTGAAAGTGGCTTTAAATAGGCAAGGGATGGCATGAGTCATCCATCGATTTGTAAGATTTGACCACTAGTTGGGGTGAGGGAGCCAGTCGCCCTAGTTGTGGGATGTAAACACTTAGAGGGGCCTGTCAGCCGCCCTATTCTTGCTAGGTGAGGAGCGCCATGCTTTCTCTCTTGATTCATGGAATTTGACCACTGATGTGACTGTTTCCATAGTCCAAGTGGGCAGGTGACAATGATGACGGGTTTCTAGTTGTTAGGCGAGCTTAGTCCGCGCAGGCGAGGTGCAGGCTGTCAGGCGAGCTTGTTCTTCAGGCGAGCTCGAACATTCGTGCCGGCGAGCCGGTCAAACAAGTGAGTTTCGAGCTGTCAGGCGAGCTAGGCTTTCAGGCGAGCTTGGTTCAATGTGCAGGCGAGGCTATGCAGGCGAGCTGTGCAGGCGAAGCTGTGCATGCGAGCTGTACAGGCGAATCTCATTCAAGCGAGCTTCAATATTGTTAGGCGAGCTCTATCATTGCATACGGACTTCCTTGCAGGCGAGCTTCAGCCTTTACAGGCGAGCTTCAGCCTTTAGGCGAGCTACTGAACATGCTTCGAAGAATAGGTCATAACTTTCAAACCGTAAGTCGGAATTGGATGAATTATATATGAAAATTGACTATCTCGGCGAGACGGAGCCGACCAAACCAACCTCATAAGGTTCGGTTTGCTCCTGTCCGTTTTACCAAATTCCTTCCGGTTTGAGAGATATCAGCGTTTTTTTCCTTTTTGCTATTTCGGGTGAGGTTTTAGCAGTTTTGTTCTGAACTTCTCTGATAGGGATTAAAGATAATTTTTATTGCCTACAGCAATTCATTAACTAATTCATTGAAAGTACATAATTTTGTTATAAACAACGGTCTCGTCACACCTTCTTCATAAACGAGCATATTATTTTCAAGATTGTTAAACTTCCCATCATATGAATAAAGAATTACGATTCGATCGTTCATCATTACCTCTGAAGAGTAAAAAATTCACGATCAATATTACACGAAAAAAAATTACGATTCGATCGTTCATCATTACCTCTGAAGAGTAAAAAATTCACGATCAATATTACACGAAAAAACTTTAAAAAAATGTTACTTACCATTAAATCTGAAGAGTAAAAAATTCACGATCAATATTACACGAAAAAACTTTAAAAAAATGTTACTTACCATTAAATCATATCATATCAATTTTAAAAACCCATAATTTTAACCAAATTCATATATCAATATCAAACATATGTAGTAAAACTAACATTTACATTTTTTATAATTTCCCCTCTAAATACACAATTAATTAAATTTTCTTCACAAAAATAATTCACAAGTAATTCCTAAAATCTAATTTTTTCCAAGTAATCATCATGATATAGTGAGAATATACAAGAATTTAGGAGGAATTTTTAAAAAAGATTTTACCTTAAAATTTTCCTAATTTTCGGTGATCTCCTGCGATGACGGCGGCAAGAACTACGGTGAG
>NC_033801.1:62045949-62172707 GCF_001876935.1 Asparagus officinalis | reverse complement strand
GACGCTGGGGGTTGGTGGTGGTGGGTAACGGTGAAGAGAGGGTTAGGGTTTCGGTTTGGGAACGGGTGAGAGAGGATGATGACTTCGGTGAGGATGATGACCGCCAGCAGGGGGGATTCGGCGACAGCGGTGGGGACCGGCGGTGGCGGAGTTGGTGGCGGTGGGGACCGTTGAAGAGAGGTTAGGGTTTTCGGTTTGGGAACGGGTGAGGAGGGGTGCAGGGTGGGTGAATACGGGGCTGGGCCTTAAATAGGCGTCTACAACTCCACGGGAGTTGAATCCCGTGGAGTTGCAATAAAAATTTTTACGAGAGTTGGCTCTCTAGAAAATGGACTGAAACCCATGGGAGTTCAACTCCCGTGGAGTTTTTAGTATGTTACAAACTTCACGCGAGTTGAGTTCAACTCCCGTGAAGTTTGTTTAACCAATAAAACTTCACGGGAGTTGAACTCTCGTGAAGTTTTAGAATTTTTTTTTAAAACCGACATGGTTCCAGCGTTAAGGCTGAAACCTGGTCGATTTTTGAAATTAAGTGCAAAATTGGTCGGTTTTTTAGGATTAAATGTTGAAAGGGGTTGGTTTTGAAAATTTGTCCGCTGGAAATACCGATGCTGAACCCGACCGGAATAAAGCCCTCAGTTTTGGGGCGATACCCTTCGTCTATGTTCTCCCGCTCTTTCCTCTTCCTCTCTCAACGTCAAACAAATCGATTGATCAATTAACCCGGGCAATATGAGCTACGGCTCCCCTTCTAACTCCGCGTCCTCATCGTCTTCCACCAAAAAAAGAGGCGGACCCCGAAACCCTAGCTCCAGCAACAGCAAGAAGAATCACTTCAAGCAATCTCCTTTCACCGATTTCGGAAGGTACTCATCTCAAACCTAACCCTAACCCTAACCCTAACCCTGATTCTATCACCAATCTGTTTCCTCCATCCAGTTACATGACCGAAAAGAACCGGAAGCTCAGGCAGCAGTTCGCCGCCGCCGTCGTTTCCTCTTCCTCTCTTGCCAGTGAAGATCCCGGCGGCGGAGGAATGGAAAAGGGAATCTTTCGC
Source organism: Asparagus officinalis (assembly GCF_001876935.1). Taxonomy (NCBI): domain Eukaryota; kingdom Viridiplantae; phylum Streptophyta; class Magnoliopsida; order Asparagales; family Asparagaceae; genus Asparagus; species Asparagus officinalis. The sequence goes on along the minus strand of NC_033801.1, from coordinate 62,171,650 downwards.
GGTGTCTCGATCTTCATTGACGGGTTCACAGTTCCGTCGAGTCAGGAGCTCAAGGATTTCATGCTGAAGCATGGTGGCCGGTTCGAGAACTACTTCTCGAGGCGCCGGGTGACTCATATTATTTGTAGCAACTTGCCCGATAGTAAAATGAAGAACTTTAGGTTGGTCTTTGGACTGGACCTTATTTTGAGATTGATTTGCTATTTGAATTTGGGAGGGGTGTGTGCTTTTGTTTCAGGGCGTTTAGCCGAGGGCTCCCCGTTGTGAAACCAGCATGGATTTTGGAATGTGTGGTAGCTAATAAACTCTTGAGTTGTAAGTTTTAACTCATGTTTCATTTGAGTGATCGCGCTTGTTTCAATTGTTATTGAAGATGACGGCTATAGTGGCTAGGGTTTGATCACACGCAGATGTAGGTCATATTCATTCCTCTCAATAAATTATCAAATAATCAAAGCTCTGTCATTCATCTCAAAGCTCTGTCATTCATCTCAAAGCTCTTCCATTCATCTCAGTGCTTACGATAAAAGAGCATTTGTAGACTCCTTGAGTTCCAATACAACTATGAGTCGACATGTCAACTGAATATGCGCAAACCTCGTTATTCAGAGTCTTGACTGCTAGAAATAGGCTCAGCCAATACAAAATATCACTCAACTAAACCAACATAACACGAGTCAATCTGAGACTAACTCTAATCCTCTTACTCCAAGATCCTCGTAGATAGGTATTGAAGTCTGGATCGCCATCATCTTCACTTTGTTGCTTTCTTCATTTGTCAACATGCTTTTGGTATTAGCAATGATATGAGCAAGCCAGAAGAATGATCTATATTTGTTCCTCGACTCCTTTAATCTTTTTGTTTTTTCGCTACCTATGCAGCCAACAGATGCTTATTGTTGATGGGATTTCTACCTTTTATATCGCTTTTGACATATTCTTCATATGAAAATAGGCCTACACAGCCCACTCCTATAAGGGAGGCTACTAGTTAGACGGTCAAAAAGTTATGATATAAGGTGCTTTAAAGGAACGAACTATGTCATCTGTCTATGTTAATTCCAAAGTCATATTCTATACTCTGTTCACTATATGAGACGGGGCACATTACATGTGGATGATCGTAGAATATGCAGTTATTGCTCGTTTTGATGCATAATTTTTCTTTACGTCTCATTTTATTGCATGTGAAATGTTTGGGTGTGTCAGATGATTCAAACAGGTTCACCCAATACGTCAAATACCAATTTTGTTAAACGACCAATTTGTTGCAATGCATTTGCTATTGGACTGTATGCTTAACTTGTGGCTTGGGATTTTGTACTTAAACTTTCCTCATTTTATTGCATGTGAGGGAGGAATGGGTGATGATTTAAACGGCTTTATCCAATACTTCAAATGGCACTTTACACAGATACGCAACACTTTCTGTTTGAATGTTGTAATGCATTTTGTATTAAAATTTGTGCTTAACTTGTTGTGGCTTGTGCTTTTCGTACTATTTTCCTTAGGGGTTCCTTACCAACTAAGCGAGCTTGTAAATGAGTCTGGCAAGCAACGGAAACTTTCTTCTTTCTTTACTCCCATAGACATCTCAAGTTCCATTGACGCTGATAATATTAAAGATCCCTGCACCAAAGTTGATGATGAAGACATGGATACAAGTATGAAATTATTGCCTCTAGGGGAGATCAGCCTTTCTAATTGTAATGGGGAAGATGATGCCGGATCTCTATGTTTTGGGCATGAAAGAGTTTATGAAGAGATAAACGCAGAAGCCAGATTTACTGACCTGGAAGATGAGCAGACTGTTGTAGAAGCATCAAGTGCTAGTCCCTGCAGGCCTTCAGATATGACTAGTGGTAGCTGCACGGATAACACTGCAGAATTTCTAGGTGCTTCCAATCATCATCACTCAACACTCGGGGGTCCAAAGTTTGTTGAAAACTACTTCAAGGTAGTCATATTGTCATCTTTGAATTTTCTTTTTTCTGAATTCTTTATTACTTATATTCGAAAGTTATACTCTTATAGTTTTGAGTTACTCTTCTAATATCAATTAAGAATGCTACTTGTTGCATGTGCAAATTCAGTAGGATGTTCTTAAAAAGGTTGACTGATTTTCTAACTATTTGCTTGTCCTATATTTGCTGTTAGTCGTACATCTTTATCGACCTGTACTACACTAAGTAAATGGGTAATTTTTTTTGTTAATTCACCCTTTGTCTATTCCCTCTTTCCTCTTCTAATAATCAAACAATAGTCTTAACAGTATTTACCCAGGACCTTCCATTGCATCGGCTGAGACGAAGGCAATACCCGTAGGATACAGCCTAAAGTAAAACAATCTTTTGGTAGTCTAGTTTATTGCACATCATTAACCATGTCAAATGAGTCAGCATAAGTATATTTAATCTTTGATTCTTTGATGTTACTCAGACTTTTTTACTTGAGGAATTCTTGCGATATCTAATCCTTTTGTCCTCCTCCTTTTCCTCTGCTTCGTCATGGTAGGCAAATAATTTTACTTACTTGATGGTTCTGAATTATTTGCACCTAATTTTGTGGGCAAAAATACCAAATTGGTATATTTTAATTAACCTTAGTGACAGTTTGGTATATATTTTTTCCGGTGACATATTGGTATATTATTTTTTCTCCGGCGATATATTTGTATATTATTTTTTCTCCGGCGACAAATGAGCCTCAAATTTGGCAGACCCAAATTTCTGACGAGAATTTTCACTTGACGCCTTACGTGATGCGAATGTGGCTGCCAGCGTGGCTCCCAGCGACAAGCAATTGCAACTAATCCCATCTAAAACCATCCCTTTCTCCATCATTCTCTCCATAAACCCAATAGCTTCATCTATCTTCCCACATTTCCCCAAGCTCTCCATTAATGAGCTACAAGTCACAACAGCTCTATCCTCATTACCGTAGTTGCATAAAGCTCCGACTAACACAAAGCAATCGAACCCATCAGACACCGCTCCTTTCGCTCAGAAACCCATCAAAATCTCGCACATTTCTAAAGCTCTCCCTTCTCTACAAAGCCCATTGATCAAAATCTTGCAAGTAGCCACCGAAAACGATTCGAGCTACCGATGAGGATGTTAAAAGTGTACACATTGGGCTTGACCCGATCTTGGATCATGGCATGGTATCATTGTAGAGCTTGTTGGTGTTAGTTGTGTTTGGCGAAGCTAGAGATGAGGAGGTTGCAGAGGGAGGGGGCAGGTCGAGAGTCGAGGGAGGATTTGAAGAGGTTGAAGGTCTTAGAGGCGTCGGAGAGGCGAGAGGAGCGAAGGAGGGAGGAGAGGAAGAGGTGGAGGAGGAAGGAGATTGAGGGGTTAAGGTTTGGAATTGGAGTTGATTTATGACGCTGGAAGCCATGTTCGCATCACTTGAGGCATCACGTGAGAAATTTCTCCGGAAATTCGGGTCCGGCCAAATTTGAGGCCCATTTGTCGCCGGAGAAAAAGTAATATATCAATATGTCATCGAGGAAAAAAACCAAAATGTCACTAAGGGTAAATAAAATATACCAATTTGGTATTTTACCTAATTTTGTGAGTACTGTTCTGATATGACGGATTTTATGTCCATTTTGGCTTGTGATATAATGACCAATTGATTCTATGTATCTTTACAAATCTAGGTATTCACCTATTAGGATATAAACCATTTCTTCTCTCTCTCTCTCAAACTTCCTTTCAGTTCGTAGGCTCTTAGCCTTTGTACAACAATGTCATGCACCTAAAGGAAACCCCTCTAGTGGTTCATGTTTTATATTCTTTATATGATCTCATTGTTATGATTGAATCTAAGCAGATGAACTTATTTGGGCTTTGGAATCCTTTGGTTCTAGATGATATGTTTGGAATGATGACTCAGTAGGATTAGCTTTAATGCCTCATTGGGTGTGGGACACTATTATCAAGCATCCATATCAAGCATCCAAGACACTGTCAATCCAAAGTGTTGCTACTCTTTATGAAGGTGTGCCAATAGTATGTGCATATGTATATAGTAAAAAAAACAAGCCATCAGTAGAAACAATATGGAGCTTCATATGATTTGGATTGATAGGTTTTTGATAGAAATGCCAATATTGAATTGGAAGGATGCTATAATATTGCCAAGTATTTGACTTGTGTTTTCCTGATTATTCTCTAAGTTTATGAGTATTTAATAAACTATTATGCCAACAATTGAGATCTTAAGGTAAATTGAGATCGTGCAGCACAAGTTAAATCTTATGGTGGGTTGAGATCCCATCCCTTCCCCAGACTTCTTATGGGGTTATGATGGTGCCACATTAGTGCGTGGAATAAACCAAAATAATTTTGGATCTATGTAGTACAAGTTCTGTTGTGTTCTAGCTTTATTGGTGATGCTAAAGGTGGTTCCATGAGAGTTTGGTGCTCAGAGGTTAGGCCAAGCTGCAATGCATCCCTTATGAATGGCAACCATGGAAGTTATGACAATTCAGTCAAGTAATCTGCCATGGTTATACTGATATGCAAGTTAATTCTATGCTTCCATATGGAGAATCAAATTGAAGAAAAAGGCTTTCATACAAATTTAGCTAGGTCTAAGGACTAATAAGTTGAGTGTTATTAAGATTAAATGTGAAATAACATTTCTTTTGCATGATGAAATTAGTGATTCATATGAAATAATCTGTTTCCTTGTTAAAGTTTTGATAAGTAAATTTAGAACTAGAGTATGGCAATTTAGGCCTTTTGAGTGAGAAAAGATGAAGAGTTGCCATTTTTGGATTTCTGGACCTAGGAATTTATGGAGATAAAATTAAATTTTGGGTACGCGGAATTTAGTCATTGATGATATAAATAGCAAAACGAGAAATTACTTGCACAAATTGATGCAACGAATGGGGTTAAGTAGGCTGAAAGAGAAGGAAAAGTAGTGTTAAAATGAGAATATGCATAGTGTCCGGTTAAAGGTAACATCTTCAACTTCGTTTTAAAAAGCATTGTGGGCACCAGCCTAGGCGACTGCTTAAACGTAAGCATTGTTTTAAATATCCCCGACATGGCCCGATATATCCCCCGATATATCCTTTTACAGGGCTTGCCGCAACCGATATGGTCTTTAAATATCCTTTACCGTTTTTAGCTATTTTGAATGATAAATCCCCGATATGGCCGATATATTAGCCGATATGTGGACCAATATATCTTTTTATATAGCTTGTTACAAAATAATATACCGTGTTTAGAATTTTTGGGTGAGATATCAAGATTTCCCCATTATATCAAATGACATTTTACCCTAAAAAAGCAGATCGAATGTTGCGACGTTGCTTTGCACTTTTGTTTGTTTTAGAAGGTTGATTAGTGATCCTAAGCATATATTATTCATATTTTGTATGCTTAAATTTCATTACATATGTTGAGCTTACATTTTAATGCATTATACTATGTATGCAAACATGCATTATGACATTCCGATATTTACCACATATCACCGATATTTCCCCGATATCCGCAATCCGATATGAATTTTGGTCATCCGATATTTCCCCGTTATCCGATATTTAAAACTTTGAACGTAAGTGATACCTAGGTTGTTCGTCTAAGTCTTGGGAGTGCCTACGGGAGAGCAGACTGCTTATGTGGACTATATGGTGTTGCTTATGTGGACTATATGGTGTTAGGAAGAGGTATATTGCTCGCTTAAGCATAATAATTGTTAAAGAGAGTTAGTCGGGTTAAAATGTACCGAAGATCAAAATTTTATGTCCAAGTCTATCTCAAGTAAAACGGTGGGGATATGATTTGAATCTTTAAAAATGATCCTTCCTCTCTCGATGTTAAAAATGTCTGTGTGTTGCTTAAGCATCCGCTTAGACTCCTGAGCGCTAGACGCTAGGTGTGACGCCTAGAAACGCCTAGCGTTCTCTAAAATATTGATCTTCACTAGGCAACAAATTTTTTATTCATAAAAATTTTCGACTCTTCATACCTTAAGAAACATAAACAAGGTCAGGTGGTGTCAACTCTACACCTTTAGGCCATTAAGCAATGCTACTTTTAAGTCATGAAATACCAAGAGCTATTATTAAAAAAATGAAATATTCCTAAATAGTTAAGATGAAAACACTTCTCATCACTACTGCATGAGTCTGAATATCAATTATAGCACATTATCTTCCTGTTGTCTTTGGGAAGCGATTATGAGTTGTAAATATTCCTTGTGACATAGTACCTGTTTAGATACTTTGGTGAATAAATTTGGTTTCGCTGATGGAGCTGGGAGTCAGATCCCTTGAAACTGTTCTGAGGTTTGGCTCGTCTGTATCCTATCATAGTGGTTAGTAGTAAACCTTAACTCTGTACTCCTTGTAACGTCTTCATATATATACACAGCTTCCAATTGGGTTTTACCTTAAACGAGATTCATGTTATGAACACCACTTGTTTTTATATCTTGGACTCTTCAAACGTAAATTCTTCTGATACATTGGCTGCTAGGACACGGGAAAGCACTCATGAGACTTTAATGATGCATCAAATTGTCCTACTTCTCATAATTTGTATTGATACTTTTACTTGAGGGAAGGCCAAATCTAGATTCCCCAAACTGTCTGGTAAAAATTTTCTTTAATTAAATTAATCTATAGTTGGCTGGTTTAAGTGGTTTAGATATGTTGAAATTAATTCTTAGGAAAACCAGAGACTCGATTCTAGAGCCCTATTGATATCTTATATTTATATTAATAGGAATTAAACACATGTTACATATTATTAGGAATATGCTGAACATTTTTTAGCATATTCCTTTACTCTCTCAATCACACCTCTAATATCTTTTACCCTCATATTCTTTGTATATTATTCTAAATATAACTATAACATATATATCTCCACAGTATATTTCTTCATACTCGCCCTCCAGCTGGAGTTTGTATCTGACCTTTTTGCAGTTATATTGATCTTCGTATCTTCCACTTGAATTTCAGATCAATTGATCCTCTCTCAGGTTCCACCAAACAAAAGCTTCCTTCCTGAATCCACCAAATAAATTATCCTCTCTAGGGATCCACCAATCAAATGATCCTCACGGGAATCCACCAAACAAATAATCCTCTCAAAGATCTAATAAACAAATGATCTTTCTCATGGATACACCAAACAAATGATCCTCTTAGGGTTTTTAGGGATTTGCCAAACAAATGATTCCTCTTTAGGGATTCACCAAACAAATGAAGCCAAGAGAATAATTTTCATCGAACAAAACTTCAAAACAAATTAGTGAAACAATCTCCTTCTAACCAATCCTCAAAATCTAGTAAACAAACCAACAAAACAATATTGTTCCGCATCAATCTCAAAATATATCAACGTAGCACCACCCTACCACCCTTTCAAACCAACCAAATGTCAAACAACTCTCCATCCTCAAACAAGCCAACCAGTACATAACAAAGTCCAAGTCCAATGTCAAAGATCAAAATAAGACAAATCACTTCAAAATCCAACTCTAACAAAATCCAAATAGAATCCATATTCAATCAAAATTCCTTTTTTCCTAGAAGACAAGTGGTGATGGCGGTGAAGGTTTCTAGAAGGCAAGTGGTGATGGCGGTGGTGTCTGACAAGTTGCGTAGGCGCTGTGAATGAAGGCAAATCGGGTGGCGTAAGTGACAACGAGAACATGTACACCGGGGACGATTACTGCTATCACTAATAATAATCTCGATCATTGACAAGTCCATCTAAAGCAGAGCGAACAAGAATCAACAGCATTTTTCACGGTGAATAGTAAAAGAAAGAAGGAAGGTAGGAAGGCAGCGGGAGAAGTTTGATGGTGACGGATTGGGGGGCTAGGGGTTTGCATGGATCCGATACGATGTTGAAATTAATTCTTAGGGAAACTCGAGACTCAATTCTAGAGCTTTATTGATATCTTATATTTATACTATTAGGAATTAAACACATGTTACATATTATTAGGATATGCTAAACATATTTTAGCATATTCATTTATTCTCTCGATCACATCTCTAATATCTCTCAACCACATTCCTGATATATTATTCCTAACATAACTATATCGTCGTAGATTTTCATGATATATTCCTTAACAAGAGACAATTATAACTTATCTACTGAATTTAACTAAACACGGTCTTTGTCTGGACTGCTGTAGTTTCCTCTTTTGTTGTTGGAATCTGTTGGAGATTGTAACCTCGGCTTGCAACACTGGTCGAGTAACAATGGTTGTTCTCATGGCTTTTGGAGTATGTTACAGAATTATATAAGTAGCAGAGACTTGGAAGAACCGTGATGTGTCAAGATATGGACCAGCAAAAGGTAGTACCCGTGTCAAGTGTTTATATGAAATTTAACAATATCTTTGTCAGTAGTTTCAACTATTGGAATAAAAAATTCTCATCTTGGGAAAGTTTGTTCATTTACTCTTTTGGGTTAAAGGAGGTATGTATAAAAATGATACGATGCTGAACTGAATCTTGCATATACAGCCTAGTTTAATTAGATGCAAGTTTGTTAGGCTACATTCTCCACATCTTAGTTTGTTTGTGTGCTGGATGAAGTTAGTACAACAGATTAACTAATTTGTTGTTTGTTATTATACTTCTGAAGCATGATAATGCAACAATTTGAGGAAAGATTGACATTCTCTCCTACTTTAGGTCTAGGTACCATTAAGGTATCTCATAAAAACTGTGAGCAGGTTATCTTTTTACGTCTGTTCCATGCTTGACGGGTTTATTCCTCTTTTGTATATCAAAGATCTTGAAATGAGTTCTGTAGTCTATAATTTTCTTTGTTTTGATGGGAACAGTTTGACATAACATGATCTATGATGTTTCAGGTCTTTATTTTGGTTACAGTGCAACTAGGATTCTTTTTAATTTTTTAAACATAAAATGGGAACACAAAAGTTTCTTTTTAATTTTGGTCATTTTGTTTTAGCTAACTATTAATGCTACAGAAGAATTGAGGTTGCCTATCTCCATATACCATGGATTATATCCATTTGATACTTGCAAAACCCATATGTACTTTCCATGTATTTTCTTATTTCTTGTCCTTATGATCAATTATTTTAATTAAGAACAATTTGGTTACACTGTTTTTTTTCTGTCACTATTTATATGAATCGTTTCAAAGCTTTAATCTCAGAATTTGAAAATGTAGAATTCAAGACTGCATTTCATTGGGACCTGGAGAAATCGGTATCGCAAACGATTTCTTGATAAGCTGAAAGGGGTTAAGCACAAAAATGCTAATGTGAATTCCATCTTTCTGGGGAAGAGAGCTTCAGTTATTCACATAGACATGGTAACCTTTCTTTCTAGCTTTGGGATACTTAGATATAAGTTCATGATACCGAAAATTATATTTCCAGTCTTCTTCAATATTTGAGTCCCCTTACTAGTTTTTATTTTCCCTGAAATTTTGGCTTGCATTTAGATTTGTTTTTTGAAGCAATCATTTACCTTTCCAGGACAGTTTTTTTGTGTCTGTTGTCATAAGGAACTATCCTGAGCTTGTCAATAAGCCTGTAGCAGTGTGCCACTCAGACAGTCCCAAAGGAACTGCAGAAATATCTTCTGCAAACTATCCTGCACGAGAATATGGTGTCCTGTATTTTTCCAATTAAACATTTTGGGGATTAGCATATGCCTTTTAGTCTTTGTATATATGATAACTGTGCAGCCTATTTATTTTCTTTCAGGAGTAAAAGCTGGAATGTTTGTTAGAGATGCCAAAGCTCGCTGCCCTAACCTCGTTATCGTGCCTTACGACTTTGAAGCATATGAAGAGGTTTTTTTTGGGGATTGTTGTTGTTGTTGTGGATAATAGTCTTATTTGAGGAATTGTTCTCTTTTTGTAATATGATTCTGTATAGTTATAGCTATTGTTTAGGAGAGATCTTCTCTAATTTTATACTTGCTAATTTTATCATTTTGTAGGTTGCTGATCAGTTCTATAGCATATTGCATAAACATTGTGACAAAATCCAGGTATTTCATACTAATTCCTAATTCTTTTTCTAATAATTGCAAAAAAGTTTAACCTCAGTAACTGGAAATCCAAGCAAGTGATTTATTATGTCCGTATAACTGTACCATTGCTTCTTTTGTTTATTTTTCATAAAATATTTGGTTGAAACTGTAGGCAGTAAGCTGTGATGAAGCATTTCTGGATGTCACTGAAGCCACTAATAATGAACCTGAAGACTTAGTACAAATGATAAGGAAGGAGATTGCTGAGACCACAAGGTGCACTGCAAGTGCAGGGATTGCAGAGAACATGCTCCTTGCCCGTTTGGCTACTAGATCAGCGAAACCAAATGGTCAATGTTTTATCTCATCTGAGAAAGTATGTTTCGTGTTTTGGCACTCTTTACATGTTATGCTCACCTCCACCTGTCAAATTTGAAGGCGATGCTTACCTAAAACTTATCTGTTTTTGTACCATTAACTTTCTTTTAAGCTTTGGTGATTTATTCATGGGATATGAGCATATGTGCTTAGTGTTCTTCTTCTTCTTTTAGCACTCGTGTAACCGTGTTATGTTTTTGAAACTCCATCAGTATTGATCTTAATATCTATTCTTTTCACTACCTGTCTCTAAGATGGTAAAGGAGGGTTGTCTTAGGTAGTTGATGGCTGACATGAAACTTTGGGATCTATGTGAAATGAATCCTAAAGGTTTAGAAATCATTGTTTTTCCCCATAACGGTCATTACATTGTTGCCAACTGGAGCGATGATAAGTGGGATATAATATATTTCTCGGGTGTTTCCCGACAATGACACATAGGACCACTTCATCTTTGTGCAATTATTGACAAGCAGGGGTAGTTAGGGTTCGGTAAGTATCACATGAACCAGCAATATGGTGCTAACTAGTCAGAGAGCAGTCTGATTAGAGGGTTATAGCCATAGGAGAGTAAATTAAGAGTCTTATGTAAGAGAGTAGGATTAAGTTAGCTGCTTGATATGTATAATGATGGAGCTTCTGCAATTAACGGTTTGAAGAAATATTAATGTAATTTGTTTGCTGGAAAAGAAATGGATATTTGTGTTCTAAGGATATTGAAAATATTGGATTTAAATTTTGTACACAGGAAAACAGAGGAGTATCAACATGGCGGAAATACTTTTTGGTAAAGTACTAAGGAGAATATGATAGATATAAAAAGAGTTGGTGAAGTACTAATGAAGCTTGATTAGGAAAAGACATGACTGATTATTGGTGCTTCAACACAAGTATATTACATGAGAAATGCGAAAGTGTTTTTGGAGCACATGCATGAACTAAATCAAAGAGCCTCACGAGGAAAGCATTGTTTGCGGGGAACATCCCTAAATATAGTAGAGTACAAAACGATGCATGAAGGTGATCGTTAGAAAGGAAAGAATGAAATGAGAAGGGCACATGATGGGGATCAGACTAAGAGGACTACAACCCGAAAAGATTTGGCATGAACCATTAGAAGTTGGTAAGGATTTGAAAAGATCGTTCAATGGTGTTGGATCGTTGAAGGGGATGATTGCGACTGACACGGAGATCAATCTAAAGGTGAGGTACTGTTCACACGAACAGAAACAACGAGATACTATTCTACTGTTCTGTTCACTTGAACAGTAACACGATTTTCCCCCCTAGAGGGAAGGCAGCAGATTGATTTGGTGGATTATGTTTGTGGAGAAGATGATTTTGGATCTAATGAAGCAAATAGAGATAAGTTGGTTAGGCCGGATTCACTCTCTTGGCACCTTATTGTTGGTTTCAAAGAGTTTCTCAAAACTCAATTTTCATAAATCAATTGTCTGTTCTCAAAAGAAACAATTACACTTGTTTATAATAGAAATCCAATGCCGAAAGTTAGAAACAAATATCCTTCTTAACTAAAATCTCAACGATATATAACTCTTAACTGAAAATCAAACCTAAAATATCAACCATGTTATCCTAACTGAAAAGATAAAACAAAATATCCGAACTGCTTTTTCAAATTGACCCAAATCATATCTTGGAGGTTGTTGTCCTTCATCAAGACATAGAGGTCATGGAGTAGAAAATGAAGTGGCAGCAATGCGACATGATTTAATGATGGCACATAAATGTTTGAAGAAGGGAGACGAATCTTTGATATCTTTTAAAGGTGGATCAAAAAACAGTAAAGTAAAGTTTTTACTCGAAGGATAGATAATCAACTATACCAGGAGGGGTTGACAAAACTTTGTCCATTGGTAGCATTAGAGATATGCTGCTTTACATTAAAAGGTGAAGGACTATAATGAGTGGGAAAGAGCTAAATGGTGGAACTTAAAAATCATAGAGCTTGATGCATTTTGAAGATGAACTGATAAAGAAGGTGATGGAAATATATAGATAGGATTAGTAGTGTTTGATATCAGCTAAAGATTGATATTGTTAGAATTAATATAAAACTATAATCCTTGATCCTCACCATAACTTCGGAGTTTTGATGTAATGGTTAGAGGAACTAAATTTAAGATGGAATCAGAGCAACCCAGGTTCAAATCCCATCGGCCACGAATTAAATGCGAATTTTCTAAAAAATGACACCGCTACGTGAGTCCAGTTTTCGACCCATAAAAAAGGGCGCTCGACTTGCCGGGGCATGTTAGAATTAATATAAAACTATAATCCTTGATCCTCACCATAACTTCGGAGTTTTGGTGTAATGGTTAGAGGAACTAAATTTAAGAGATATAACCAGAGCTATGTATTTATGTCGAGATGGTAGCTAAAGGTTGATATGACTAGAGATTTGTATTTTTGTCGAGAAGGATTGAAGAGAAAACTAATGCTGCAAAATATAGGATTGACGTTAAACACTTATCCTTTTGCTTTTCAGATGCATTTACTATTGGTATTGAGTATGTAGTTTTATAGTGCATGTTTTTTGCTCCTATAAGAGTCTTATGTAAGAGAGTAGGATTAAGTTAGCTGCTTGATATGTATAATGATGGAGCTTCTGCAATTAACGGTTTGAAGAAATATTAATGTAATTTGTTTGCTGGAAAAGAAATGGATATTTGTGTTCTAAGGATATTGAAAATATTGGATTTAAATTTTGTACACAGGAAAACAGAGGAGTATCAACATGGCGGAAATACTTTTTGGTAAAGTACTAAGGAGAATATGATAGATATAAAAAGAGTTGGTGAAGTACTAATGAAGCTTGATTAGGAAAAGACATGACTGATTATTGGTGCTTCAACACAAGTATATTACATGAGAAATGCGAAAGTGTTTTTGGAGCACATGCATGAACTAAATCAAAGAGCCTCACGAGGAAAGCATTGTTTGCGGGGAACATCCCTAAATATAGTAGAGTACAAAACGATGCATGAAGGTGATCGTTAGAAAGGAAAGAATGAAATGAGAAGGGCACATGATGGGGATCAGACTAAGAGGACTACAACCCGAAAAGATTTGGCATGAACCATTAGAAGTTGGTAAGGATTTGAAAAGATCGTTCAATGGTGTTGGATCGTTGAAGGGGATGATTGCGACTGACACGGAGATCAATCTAAAGGTGAGGTACTGTTCACACGAACAGAAACAACGAGATACTATTCTACTGTTCTGTTCACTTGAACAGTAACACGATTTTCCCCCCTAGAGGGAAGGCAGCAGATTGATTTGGTGGATTATGTTTGTGGAGAAGATGATTTTGGATCTAATGAAGCAAATAGAGATAAGTTGGTTAGGCCGGATTCACTCTCTTGGCACCTTATTGTTGGTTTCAAAGAGTTTCTCAAAACTCAATTTTCATAAATCAATTGTCTGTTCTCAAAAGAAACAATTACACTTGTTTATAATAGAAATCCAATGCCGAAAGTTAGAAACAAATATCCTTCTTAACTAAAATCTCAACGATATATAACTCTTAACTGAAAATCAAACCTAAAATATCAACCATGTTATCCTAACTGAAAAGATAAAACAAAATATCCGAACTGCTTTTTCAAATTGACCCAAATCATATCTTGGAGGTTGTTGTCCTTCATCAAGACATAGAGGTCATGGAGTAGAAAATGAAGTGGCAGCAATGCGACATGATTTAATGATGGCACATAAATGTTTGAAGAAGGGAGACGAATCTTTGATATCTTTTAAAGGTGGATCAAAAAACAGTAAAGTAAAGTTTTTACTCGAAGGATAGATAATCAACTATACCAGGAGGGGTTGACAAAACTTTGTCCATTGGTAGCATTAGAGATATGCTGCTTTACATTAAAAGGTGAAGGACTATAATGAGTGGGAAAGAGCTAAATGGTGGAACTTAAAAATCATAGAGCTTGATGCATTTTGAAGATGAACTGATAAAGAAGGTGATGGAAATATATAGATAGGATTAGTAGTGTTTGATATCAGCTAAAGATTGATATTGTTAGAATTAATATAAAACTATAATCCTTGATCCTCACCATAACTTCGGAGTTTTGATGTAATGGTTAGAGGAACTAAATTTAAGATGGAATCAGAGCAACCCAGGTTCAAATCCCATCGGCCACGAATTAAATGCGAATTTTCTAAAAAATGACACCGCTACGTGAGTCCAGTTTTCGACCCATAAAAAAGGGCGCTCGACTTGCCGGGGCATGTTAGAATTAATATAAAACTATAATCCTTGATCCTCACCATAACTTCGGAGTTTTGGTGTAATGGTTAGAGGAACTAAATTTAAGAGATATAACCAGAGCTATGTATTTATGTCGAGATGGTAGCTAAAGGTTGATATGACTAGAGATTTGTATTTTTGTCGAGAAGGATTGAAGAGAAAACTAATGCTGCAAAATATAGGATTGACGTTAAACACTTATCCTTTTGCTTTTCAGATGCATTTACTATTGGTATTGAGTATGTAGTTTTATAGTGCATGTTTTTTGCTCCTAGTATCTTACTAGTTGAGGTACCAGAAGTGATAAATCCAACACAGATTTTTGAGCCTCTGGACAGATTCTAATTGATTATTATTTTATCATACAACTTCAGATATTATCCAATTTAATTTTTTTCAAAGCCAAGTGTCCAAGGATTCCTCCAATTCATCACAATCAACTACAACAACAACAATAACTAAGCTTTTGTTTCAAGTTTTGATCATGAGTTACATGAATCCTTCTCCAATTCAGGGTTCTTAAGGCCATATCCTTAATCAAACCAACCAATATCATATTCGAAAAAACTTGTTATGAAAAACTTCTAATGATTTGACCAATAAGGATGCAGATATCTCTCTGAAGCAATTCCCAGCTATGAGCAACTCCCAACTAGGCCCAAAAACCACATAAATTTTTTATATAAGAGGATTATCTACAATCTCAAGAATAAAACCAATTCTTGTTCTATCTGAATTTAGAAGTGATGTTGCTTGGAATCTTACTTTTCTTTGCGTCAAACTTTAACATGTTTTGCAATTGTTAGTCACTTCTCTATGAGTTGGTGCCATGTATTGGCCAGGGAGGGAAACTCTAAGCAATTTGGATTTTGTAACTCCAAGATTTCTCTAATCATGCAATTTGGCAGAGAAGTTGCCACTTTCAAGATTTATTGGACCCTAATTGAAGTTAGCACCTTAAGCTTGAGCTATTAATGCTTGGCCTCAAGCATGGGGTTTGTTTGCTGCACTAGTGTGTCTCTCTTGGGCCCGTATTTATGTGTTTATGGTTCAACATATGATTGGTTCTGACAGGGGCCCACTTAGTCACAGAGAGGTCTTTTGATTGTTTAGCTCAAGCTAGTGTTGGGTGAATGTTTGCACTCTTTGGATTTGTTTTCTTTTTTACTACTTTAAGAACTGAGACGAAATTTGGGGCTTGTTTTAATTAACTGACGGACAGTGCAAAAACCTCCTTTTTAGCATGAAGTTGGACGGAGGTCATCTTCAGTTCTGTTAAAAATATATAGCAGATATCTTGCTTTGATTTATTGTGCAGTCAAATTTACAAAAAGAATCAGTTTATTAATTGGTTTCAATATTGTTTCTTTAATTTCTGATCGATTTCATGCATAACATGTCATTCAGTGTTTCACTTTAATTTTACATCCACATGTTCAAAGACTTAGGCAGCCCCTTGTTCATTGTAGTTTTCCAATGTTAATTTCCAGTAATTCAATTTGCACTGAATCTACTATTTAAGATCTACTTTTTCTATATATTAAAAATGTTTTGACTGCTTAAATCTGTTTGTTGGTCTTTTCTATTTTCCTATATATTTACTAGCTAAATGATGCAGTGTGATTTGATTAGTCATGTACTTTGGAGTAATCGAATTCTCATTTCTGTCAGGTTGATGGCTATCTGAAAGATCTTCCGGTCAAAGCACTTCCAGGCATTGGACACTCACTAGGAGAAAAGATGAAAAGCAGGCAAATTCATACGTGTGGTCAGCTTCGCTTGATTTCAAAGGTTTCTTCACATTATCTAGTAATGGGTCTCTCTATCAGGCCTTCCGATATTATTTGGGTGTATTATTAGTCTTTTTTTTATGTGACTTTGAAAAAATATTCCATCAATTCTTTTAACCTTGCTGTGTACCTCCTTAGCCCCTTAAATGTTAGGACTGCTACAAGACTAGAAGTTATTTAACAGCTGGATTTGTGTAAATAAGCGTTATTTATTTTTTCTCCTTAATTTTGGATGTAATTTTTTATATTTCAACTTTTTGTTGAAGTATAAACAAAACCCTTCTTTCTTTCTTTTTCCTTTTTGACTCCATGGCTTTGTTTTTCCTCTTTTATCCTGTCCCCTTTGCTTCAGATACAACAGTAGCTAGTTATTCGTCTGAAAAGACAAACAAGTTTGTGCTTTCGTACTGGTTCTAGTCCTTTCTTCCAGGTTAAAGAGCATGCTCTAGCAAATCAACTTCTAACTGTCTCTTGTTTCTTTCTGTTGACCAATAATTTCCTTGGTTTTGTGTGCTGCATGGAAATGTTTTGTAGATACAACTCTCTTAAACCCCATCATGCTATAGTCACCATTAAATCCTTTTCCTTTGAAGGGATCAGCAGAGGTGCACTGGTGTAATATAACACAGAGTTCCCAACCAGGTTTCAACCTGACAACATCTAAACTGGTGTCAGATTCTTGGCCATTGATACTGTGAACGAGAGGGAGGAAAAATTACCTTGTTGGTCATGCTGTTTATGCTTGTATAGTCAATAGCAACAATCTGAAAGTTTCCTATACCAAGAAACAGAAGAACAGAGATGGTTGACAGATTGATTTGGGGAATCATGGAACTCAAAGGACATAAGCAAATGCACCAATGTCCCACATCAAGCATACTCTCTGAAATACATATTTTGGAAACAATGTTTTTAGAAAGCGGTTTAGGCACCTGCTAGGCCTAGGAGGTACCTAGGCCTTGCGCCTAGGTCTTGGGAGTATCTAGGGAGCGTGGGCCACTTACACGGACAACACTGCTTAGAGCTTGATTTGCTCCGTTGACACCTCCACATCTTCTGACCTCTTGTCTCCGCCACCGACTACAAACACCTCTGACCTTTAGCACAACCTCCTCCACTGCCACTTAAACAAAAAAAAAAAGAAACCCGCCTAAGCCCCATTTTGGAGTCCGCATAGGCGCCTAGGCTCTAGGTGCGCGCCTAGGAGGTGTCTAGTGCTTTCTATAACCTTTGTTTGGAAATCAAGAATCATGGTTGTAAAAAGCGCAGTTAAAAAGCTCCGCTTTAGCTGAAAGAAACCAATGGTCAGTTTGCTTCAACCAAAGGCTATAGTAAAAAGTGTTGTAACACTTAAGTAAAGGGTCCCACCGGCCTTCAAAAGCTTATTTGTTAAACATTTAATAATTTTCATCTAAAGCTTTATCCCATTCTTTTTTTTTCAAATTTCTTGAAATTGAGTTTGATTGTTGTATTGATACTCATTTCTTTCTTCACCTTTCTAAATTGTAGGTAGATTATTTTTGCTTTTGTAACATGCTTAATGAATATTGTATTTCACAAAGATTACTTATTTAAAAAACTTATTTTTTATTATTGTGCCTTTTTTATTTCTTAAATTTCATTAGTTTTCATGCTTCCATGCTTCGTTCTTTTGTGCTCACATGTTTATAGTTAGCATATGTGACCTTTGGTATTGACAGATATTTTCTTGACCTAGTAATTTTCATTTTTCAGTTTGTTTAAGTATGTAAATTAGTATATTTGATAAAGTACATTGTGGTAACTACGTCCTATAATTGTCTTCTGAGGTATTCATGGGACTTTATTATAGGTCTTTGAGATGCTTCAAATACATTATTTATTGTTGCCTATGAATTTGAAACATGAAATGTCTTCCTTTTTCTACTTTAGAGTCTTCTCAAAATTTGTTGTTGTATTTTCTTCTGTTTCTTGTTATTTTAATTTTAAAAATATCCTTTTTTGCCACTAAAGGCGCGCTAAAGACTAAGCAAAACCTTGCTGCTTTGCTTTGCTTTCTGCTTTTCACAACATTGCAAAAGGTTGGTGATTGTTCTGCTCGTGTCTGTACTTATCCTTGCTTGAACTAGAGTATCTTATTATTCTGAAGAATGATTTATGATGTACTACATAGATGATCCAATACTTTAGGTCTGACAATTTCAGAGCTATTATTCTCTGTTTAGTTCTCATTTATTAACTTATGGGTAGAAGGCTAAGTATAATATAGTGTGTGGTCTGTTCCATTATCAATGGACAGTCAATTAGAAGTTTGTAGGCGGATGATCAATAATCATAATCTTTACTTTGTTTATTCCATTAAATCAGGCTGGCATCTAAGTAGGGTCGCTGCTGAATGCTATACAAAGCTTTATCTGGTTTGAGATGGTTATTTATGTCCTTTAGGCAGGATTGATCTCATAGAACCTTGTTGTACATAAAGATCTCAGTGGTTTACTGTCTATGACAAAGATGCTATTTCGAAAAAGAGGATAAGTTTTTTCTGCATCATGCAATGATACATCCAAAAAGATAGATGAGAAGATGTGAGCTGAAGAGATATGACTATTTTTTTCTACGCTTTTGCCATAGCCAAATAATATGTGGATATGCAGATTGGAGAAACTTCTGAATACCGACTGTAGTAGTTTTAGTCTAATGAGTTGTTGTTGATTGGAACATGCTTGTTAGATATGCTTATGTTCTCATCTTGAATTCAATACTTATTTCTTGCAAAACTGCTTAGTCAGGTATTCTTCTGGGCTAGTTTTTTCAAGCTGAGTTGCTATACTGGTAGATTATTATGGTTGAGGTTTGCTTCTGATTGAATGTATCTAAGGGCTTAAATGAAAGAGTCAACGCTATTGATCAACTCTATTGATCTTTCTTATGTGTGTCTCCTGTGTATGTGTTGTCTCTCTTTTTCCTTCAGATATATGGCTTACAAGTCTTTAATCTAATTGAGCTTTTGTCTACATGTTCCTTAGACTTAAGGGTTTCACTTTTTGCATCCTGTCTCCTAAGCTGCCAAGGATTTATTTTTTTCTAGTCAAATATGACGTGATGGCACTGTAGGAATGCTTCAAGTAGGAACTTTATTTTGGATGTTTTCTATAGTTCCATATTTTGTAAGCAGCTGGTGTTCTTGCTGAATGTGCTCGTCGGTCTTGTTACCTTGATAAGATTTTTGTCTGAAGCTGCAGGTTTAACTTATATCTCTATTGGTGTTATTGATGCATCTGAACCCAATTAAATAGGGCATGTAAATTTCTCTTTGTATATGATTTTACACCTCATGAGTGATACGTTATCCTTCTATGGAAATTAACTGCTGATGAGACCTAGAGAACAACTCTTGATGAGCAAAGCGAATGTAATTTGTGGTTGTAATACTTTTTCTTGGCTATTCATTTGATGCTATTTATTATATCAGTTTGCCTTATCAGAAAAAATGCCTTGTCTATGGATTTCATATACCTATATGAAATCTAATCCATTCATTACATTTTATCTCCATTTTAGGAAACTCTTCACAAGGAGTTCGGCACAAAGACCGGTGACATGCTGTGGAATTACTGTAGAGGGGTAGATAATCGTGCAGTTGAAGCTGTTCAGGTTTGACATTAGATTCTACATAATTTGTAATCCATGATAAAAATGTGATTGGTCTATATGGTTTTTCTTCAAAACCTCATACTGCTTTCTCTAAAATCACGTTTATCTTAGTTGAGATGACATAGTTTAGCTGAATGCATAGCTGCATGCAAATCAAGGATTCATGTAGTTGTTGCCGGCAAAATTCGGATAAAGGAATTGTGGTTGCAGTGCTGCTCATTTTTAAATGGGCTTGTATGTCTATTTATGTCAGCATTCGTTTTGTGAATTCTATATATATATAATTATATTAAAAACTTTGTAGGGTAGAAAATTTGGAAGAAAGGAGGAAAGTGTCCTTCATTCCACTAAAGACATGGGGGCAATTTTGTCATTCTAGATGAATATTAAATTCTTCACACTTCCCTATGCATTATCCTTCTCTCATACAAAATTAATTCAAATCACTTAAGCACATTTCCGCTCTAACAAACACAATTAAAACTTTACAAAGTAATCATTTTGTAAGGATATCCAAGTCGATTAAGTCTTTGTGCAAGGTAAATGTTTCATTAAAAATTAAAACTAAAATAAAATAACGCATTTACAATTGTTAAATGCATGAAATTTCAAGCTTCATTTTTCTTGTTCAATGTATAGTTTTCACGATAGAATACAATAACAGGCAAGAAGTGCTCAAGTATATTGCATAAATCGTTGAAAGTTAGAAATTTTAGAAATAGAAGATGATAGACTCGAAGTATAAATTAAATAGTATAACATTGACATTTATAATTATAAATAAATGTTGATCATTGACATTTATAATTATAAATCCATGTTGAAAGGATTGATAACACATAATATAATGTTCCACCTATTGTTAAGGTCAAGCGCAAAAAATGCGAAATAACATAACACATAACGTAGGTTTCATGTTTTTTGATTTAAATATTTAATAAATATAATATAATGTTCTACCTATTGTTAAGGTCAAGCGCAAAAAATGCGAAATAACATAACACATAACATAGGTTTCATGTTTTTTGATTTAAATATTTAATAAATAAATAACATTAAGAAAGATATTAATAAATAGAATCATCACATTTTTCAAATAAAACATCACAATTTCTCAATAGAAATATGTCAAAAATGCTGAACAACCAATCTAACAGCGAATCTAAAAGCACACATGTATTTCAAGTTAAAAAAATAAAAATAAAAATCAAAGAGAACACTCAAGTCTTAAGAAATATCGAAGGATATGATGTGTAAGCTAAGACCTCTCAATAGCTTAAAGCACAACCATAGATATTTTATATATGTTCTTATGGTTTAGTTTAAAAGATATAAAAATTGTTCATAATAACTTTAAGAAGTAGGGACAACATTTCAAAATACAAAAAATATTTTAATATAAGTTCTTTAATTTAATATAAGCTCTGCAGATTTATTAACAAGTATCATAGAATTTCAATTATATAATCACCTAATTTACATCTTGTTCATAATTTCATATTCGGTTTATTAGCCACACATAATTTGACAAACATAATGATGTCACTAAAATAAACAATGAAGGCTTAACAAACAACTCAAAAGTAATTACGTAACTACTTCAAGTTTTAAATAAGGAGTAACCCTCAGGTCTTTATAATAAACTATACTGCGATAAGTGAAGTTATATTGAGATAACGTAGGTTATATCCAAGTAACGTAAGTTATATTCAAATAACACATTCTTCCTTTATATATAAAGAGAAATTGGTGGAACTTCTAAGGGCACAAAACATGAATGCGGCATATCATAAATACCCATCCATCCCTCTATCCTATCAGAAGATGACATGTGGATATTTAATCTTACTCATCTAATTAAAACTATCCTTAATTAAAAAATTCTATCAAATATTTTGTAACCCTTATTAGATTATAATTGTCTATAATTAAAAAAATTCTCATAACCATATACTTAAGTATAGAGATTTAAGAAAAACTCATGTAGAGAGTAGCTTTACATAAAATCATGGGTTTATTTTAGAAAACCCTCTTCAACTATGGGGGTGTCTCAGAAAACCCCCCTAAACTTTTATTTTGAGAAGGCCCACCTTATGCTTGAGCATATCGTAGATAATTCCCTCAACTATGAAAATTTGAGATAACCTCTCTGAACTTTTCTCACTTAATCCCCTTAAATATGAGGTGTGTCTCAGAAGCCCCATTCAACTATTTTAATTTGAGAAACCCCCCAAGTTTGAACCTATTTTAGATTACCTCCCTCAAGTTTGAAAATTTGAAAACCTCATTTGAACTTTTCTCACTTTACGCCTTGAAAGCTAACATCGTTAGGTCTAGTATGTCACATGACAAGTAGGTGACTAAGAAAAGACAATATCCCTCGATCATAAAAGATTACTCTTATTTTTTTAGTATAAGAGAGAGGAAAAAGACATTGTAAAAGATCTTTTTTTATCGGTTGGCGGTTTCTTTGTAACTAAATGGTTTAATTTTTAAAAGAGTATTTTAGTTATTTTACATTTTGAAGTGATGTCTAGGGGTTAGGTGAGAAAAGTAGGAAATATTAGAGGGTTTTTTGAGTCACTCCATAGTTGAGAGGGTTCCTCAAAATATTGGGTGGGATTATCGATAATATGCCCTAACTAAAGGGATATTCCCGAATGAAAATAGCTGAGGGGGCTTTTCTGGGACATCCACTATAGTGGAGGGGGATTTTTTTAAAATTAACTCTAAAATTATATATGAAAAATCATACATGAGCCAACTTATATTTAAAGTTGATGAATTGGTCTTCCTGAAGTGGTTAAATTTTTTTGTTATTTATTGATTTGATATCCAGTTTTTATTGATTTTTATAAAGAGGGGTTATTGGTGCACTCTATCTCTCTTTAAAATAGTAATAGAACACAATACACAATAAAAACATGTAACATGTAAAGATATATAAAATTAAGAAACCTTCCTTTTATAAAAATATTTTATGAGGTACGTAAAAATAAACAAATCATTTACACACATTACCTGAAATATTTATTTCGAATTCTCCCTACTTTTATCCTATTTTTTCTAATAATTTGATTGTAATTCTAATGATTTTTTTAAGATTATTCTAGGAATAAATATTTTATTTGATTCTTAAGATTATTTTTATGGATACTTTAAAACTACAGATAATTTTTTAATTAAGTTGAATTCTAATGCAAGCATAACAAGATTGTGGTTTAACCGTTAGATTGTTTTAGACTAAATCAATATGTGAAGGCCTTATATCTCATTTAACTGTGACGTTTTATTTGACTGCTTCATGTTGCAGGGTTTAACTCAATATACTATTTAGTTCTATTAAATCATAAAAGCTTTTTATAATAAAATGCCAACGTAAGATGACGTCGCTGGCTGGCTAAATCTTTGTAATTCTTACATTAAAGAGGTATTTTCGGTGTTTTGATCACACAAGGGGCACTAAAATTTTGATATTTTTTATTTTTTAAATATTATAAAAATGAAGGAATGTTACAAAGTAGAGTTTGCTGGTTAAACTATCTAATTTTGAATTAAAAATTGTAAAATAAAAATTTTCCATGCGTTCATTCGGCAAGATGACTTTTTCTTTTTTCTCTTTTTATCTTAGAATATCGTAAATAAAGAGGAATATTGTAAAAGAGAGGTTAGTGGTTAAACTATCAAATTTTGGATTTCAATTTTTAAAATAAAAGTTATCCACCCCCTTATTTTGAAATTTTCCCAAGTTCCAAACTGTTTGAAGAAAAAGCTCTAGCTCGGATTATCTAATTTGCAATAATGCATGTGCTATAAGTCATGGTATAAGCCATTGGTATGCTCATATCCAAAAAAATGGAGGATATATAAAAAAAAGAAAAGGAAAAGCAACAATTAAAAAAAAATCTGTTCAATTCAATTTAGTAGCACATGCATATGACTAAAGTAGAAAACCGTAGAGACCAAATAAATCAGATATTAAAAAAATCATACCCCTAGCCTTCCAAGCTAATGATGCATATTCAGTTCACGCTATCTACTCCATATTACTTATTCTATGTGTAAGACTCACTTGTACAAGCACAGGAAAAATACTTGTATTATATGGTAGTTATTATGTATTCAAGTTATTTTAATAGGTTGCATAATACTTAAGATCTGTTAGGTTACATAACGCAACATAGCGAGTTATGTAGCAGGTTCTTTTTTTTCAACTATGTTATAAATTAAAATAGATCTGATATCATAAGGTAAATAAAAATCTAGCTTATAACTGTACTTTTTTTTATTCTAACATAAATTTTAGAAACATAATTTCTAATATTTGCACGTGGATTTGCATGTGCAAAGTTGCTAGTTCTATTTGATGATTGTTGTAGTTCTTGATTTTCTTGATGACAATAAGCATTGATATGTACATATACTTAGTCATTACATCCAATGACAAGTATTCTCTTGTATTTTCTTCTCAATGCAAATTAAGTGTCTTAGCATCCTATGGGGTTCCACTGGAGCCCATGGGTCAATGGCCTAGTCAAAATGGCAAACCCTTTTGAGTTGTCAATGGCTACCTAAAACAACATCATAACTAGGTTGGTGTACAGCTGAATTTGCCCATGGTGCAACTTGCTTCATTTCCCATTGCAGATCTCTAATAGTATGCGATGAATGAATCATTTAAGCGTAGAAAACTTATGTCATACAGTCTTGATCCTTGTAAATATATATAGACAAATAATATCCAGTATTAAAAGTTTTATACAACAAAGTTCAATAGCTAACCATTGTACTCATGTATCTCATCCATGCATTTGATGAAAATTGATTATCATAGATGCTGACGAAGAATTTCTAATATCTTTTGTGTATACAATGACATAATGATCAATTTATCAAATTAATCCAAATAAAGACTTTTTAATGAACAATCCCAATGTCAACTTTGGACGATTGTAATATATTAATATGTCCGAAATCATGGAAACAATAAATTACAAAATATGATTCGTTACTTATTGACTAGTGACTACAAATTAAATCCAACATTTATTGTGGCTATAATAACACCTTTAGGCTTTGGTTGAATTTCTAAGAGTACAAATAATAATGAGTCATTGTTTTAGGAAGTTATAGTTTGACCCTGTAGATACTTTGAAATGCAATGTGCTTCCTACTTTTTAAAACACTAGTATAGTGCACGTGCGTTGCACGTGGTATATGGCTATATCAAAATAACTAAAAGAATAATATATAGATATTGAATGAACGTACTAATAATATAATGTATTTATGTTTTTCTCTAGTGTAATATTCTTCTTAAAAAATTTATCATTTTAATAAATATCTTGAGTATCATACTAATATTTTATTCGTGCATTCAAACTTGTTCGTGGATTCGAAGATTGTCCGTTGTGGATTCCGAGGTTACTACTTCCCCGCTGCGTCAATATGTATGAGTAATAAATTAAATATATGATAAATAATTATAATATAATTATATAATATTATGATATTGTAAGGAATTAAACTAAATTATAATATTGAATTATATTAAATCATTAATTATGATAAGTAATTATATTAATACCTGTAATATTTATATGATGTATTTCATCATATATAAAAAATGGATTAGATAAGAAATTTTTTATAACAATAATAGATCTTACAAAGCGATAAATAATTCCATAATTGATTCGTATATTTCATGGACGTAATCAATCAATCAAACAAAAAGTAGGATTGTGGGCACAAATAAATAAACTACATAAGAACGCGTAAAATTAAAAGTACCTATTGAATTCATAACATCAAAACTTTCAAATTAATATAATAATACCCAACACCATCACCAGATTTCTCACTTTGCACCAAAGAATTGTTAGATCCAACGCATACCAGATGGTATATATATTTGTTCCAACTTTCTTTACAATAAAGAATCTCGATATCAATCTCCTACTCTTAATGTTGCAACCGTTCCTCCCAATAGATGAAAGCTTAAATTCCAATATCATCGATCCAACCTAATACACGATATAGACCGGTTCAATGCACATCTTAGGTCACCCATTTTATTACTGAACTTGCCTGCATAGGTTTCTTGACATGTGTTGGCACTATTGAGTTAGTTCTTGAGGTCGTACACGGCTCTGTCTTGGTCATTGAGCTGATAGTTTCAAACATGGTCGATGACATCTTTGAGGTCCCGGACTGCATAATCGAAGACGACGTTCCTCGGTGGCGGCATAGAGGATGGTTGATCGGTTGATGGCATCTCTAATGTGGGCGTCGGTGACCTTTAAGAGATCTTGGTTAGGGGTTTTAACGTTAGTGTTGTTGGCTTTGTCTTTAGGCTGAACATATAAAGGAAAGAAGGATGAGTTGTTACTGATAACAGAAGCCTAAAGGTTGGGGGATTAGTATCTAACTAATGGAGTTATAATGGTGATTTAATGGTAACTCTTAATGGATTAATAGGATTGATTAATGGATGGTTGTTTAATGTTGACGTTAGAGAATTTAAATGGTTATAGGTAATGAATTATAATCACCACTTATGAAACAATTCATTATAGTTGTAATGAAAGCACCTAATAATAAGTTGAAATTGATGACATTAATATTGGATTATTGGAGGGGTTACAAAAAATAGAAGTTAAATATTAGTGGACAATTAATAGGAGAGTTATGACATTATTAAGAATGCATGCATATATATGTATGTGGTTATGGTTATATGTATGTGTTTTATGGATTTTATGTATGTATGTATGTGTTTTAAAGGGTATTTTCGGGAGAAATGTTTTAACATACCAAACCACTTTTAGAATAGTATTAGATTTATTTTGCCCCACAATTCCTCAGTTATAACTCCCCATAATAACCTCTCCATTTTCACTTGAATCTTCTGTACTTTTTCTAAAGTCAATTTTTAAGATCAAATTGATTTAAATTAACGATACATGGAAACACTAGGGACTCGAGGAAAATATCCCTTTCTTGGGGAAATTTTGTTCTTTACTTGGCCGCAATTGAACTTCCAACTTAGTGAGATTAGTATATATATTCATCTCATCCCCAGCAACTTGTGACTCAATCTCTCTGTAGATTAACTCATAACTTGAAATCCTAGAATCTAAAATTAAAGATCTAGAAAATGTAGTTCAAGTAATTCCAAATCTGACAAGTGCTATTATATGGATAATTGTTTCTTTAAATTCATATGTTAAATGTCCTAACAATAAAAAAACCATTGGCTTTGTCTCAAGGTAAAAGGGATTTTTTTCTTATAGAATTGAACTTACCATTGATATAGTGCATCATTTATGCTTATGTTTCTTGTATCCTCTGCTCATTCCCATTCCCGTCCCTGCTCAATGATATCTACAGGAAACAAAATCTGTTGGTGCTGAAGTAAATTGGGGCGTGAGATTCAATGACATTGCTGATGTTCGTATTAGCTGAAAATATTTGGGGTTCTTATTTCCTAATGATATTTCCTTGGAGTTTTCAAGACATAATTTTACTCTTTGTATTTCAGTGTGAACATTTCCTCCTAGACCTCTGTAAGGAGATATCATTTCGGTTGCAAGAGTGTGGAGTGGAAGGACATACTGTTACCTTAAAGGTACTTTCAGTTACTATTAATCCAAATTATAAGTATATTTTCAATTGTTACAGTATCAGATTTATAAGATTCTGTACCTTTGCCAGAATGACATTTCTAATTTAGTTCATTCAAGTTAATTTCTTTGATGACTTTATTTATTCACCAGGTAAAAAAAAGAAAACAAGGAGCTGAGGAGCCTGCAAAGTTTATGGGCTGTGGGGATTGTGAAAGTATGAGCCGGTCAATGACGGTAATGCATGCACATGCATTCTGATTGTATGCTTGTATTCTGCTTGTCTGGTGCATAAATTAATGGAAATTGCTATTTATTTCTTATTTTTCTCCTAATTAATCTCTTAGATATGCAGCTTCCCTTCGCGACAGATGATGTGGTTTTGCTTGAAAGGATAGCAAAACAAATGTTTGTTTCTTTGCATATTGGTAAGCGCTTATATATTGTCCTTGAGAACGTTTCAAGTTCAGCTTTGATAAAACAAGTTAAACCACATAAATTTATTTCATGAAAAAGAAACCTTAACAATTTCATTTCAACATTGCACCCCCTTGGAAGCATTATCTCTATTGAAGGTTAGATATTTATTTTTATTATCATCCCTTTATTTTGTAGCCCTTTCATTCCTCAGCTATCCATCATTCCTCCACCATTTCTCTGTTATAACAACCCCCATTTTTGATGATTAGAACGTCATTTTCCCAATGTTTTAAATGTCGAATGTTAGGTTCATGTCGGATGGCTAAAATTCATGTCAGATAGTGGAAATTGGGGATATGTCGTGGGACATGAAAAAAAATATCAGATTGTCATATTAGATGGTGTGCATGTGTAATATAATATCTTAAATTTAAACATACTTGATAAATTATATTGCCTAAACATATAAAAAGTAAATGACTTATAATGTTTAGGATCACTTACCGATTGTAGATACTTGATTCTTGGTTGCATATTGAAACTATCCGAGTGCTTGACCTACAAAATATGAAAATATTGTTAGTAAACATGGAATAGCACATAAGGAATGAAGCAACTAACATATAAATTATAATATATAGAGTGAATCACACGATTCATATCCATAGAGAAACATAAACAAAGCAAACAAACAACTAAGTTTTTAAAGTTACAAATAGTTCATAATTGTTTAGCATCCAAAAGCAAATCCAAAATAAAATCGAAGCTATGATGACTAGAGACAATCTTTGTTGGAATTGAAAGTAGGAACATCCTCCTTATCCGACTCCGAGAATGTCTCTATCTCTTCTTCCTCGTCATCCTCCACCGGCTCCTTCCCTTTCCTTTTCGATGTAGATGATCCTGACTTTTTCTTTCTTTTATAGGTTTGCGTCTCTTTCTCTTCATTGGATTAGCTCCCGAAATGTCGCCAACTTGCCTAAAAGTCAAACATTCTCTCGGAAATACTTCATCATTGCTACCATCCCCCTTTGAACCCATTAACCATTCGGAGATCATTTCCTCGTCATCATAGGCAGATAAAAGATCTCTATCTATGACGACATGTTTGTTTTTTGACTTCGCTTTGAACTTGACAAAGACGAGGTCATGAAGCTTTTTGTGAGTTAGTCTATTTCTCTTAGTCTATTTCTCTTCTTAGTGTGAATCTACAAAATGGTAATATGAATTAGCACAAAATACTACAAACCTACAACATGACTTATATCAAGATACATTATTACTTTAATACCATCTCAAATGTACTTCAGTTTCTTTCACAAGCCGAAGAGCAAGTTGTCAAGATCAAAATCCTCATTGTCATCTTCCTCAACTCGGGAGTATCATTCCCATAAATCCTCCACCATGTAACTAGTTAAGTCATAATTAGAAAATTTAGTAACTTATAAATTTGTGATAGAGATTAATAAATTGATTTGAATAAATATATAAATTTACCTGAACAATCACCCTTAGAAGCTTCTCACTTCGCATATTCATCCCCAAATGGTCCTAGGCGTTCTTGATAATTAGATAGTTGAGCTCCAATGTATATGAAAGTTAAATTGTCATTTGGAAAGAGTTTATGCATACATTCCACAACAGCTTTTATGAAGCTTCCATCATTTTCAATATCCGTGTAAGTCGGATAATAGAAATAAGGATTCAAATGGTAGCCCGCTTTATGTACTGTATCACAAAGCTTATTCTTCAATCTCGGCTCAATCATTTTGAATATAGGAGTATACTTTTTCTCATCATTCTCAAGGGCCACTTTCAACTCCCTCATAGCCACCAACATGCTCCATATATTAATCCCATAGAAAGGACTTTATCACCCTCAGCTCTTCGAACAACCTTCACCAAAGATTAAAAACTTTGAGGGCAAAGTCTACATTGTCCCAGAACTTGTTGCTAGCAATTATCTCAACAACCTATGGAGAATACACACAATCCAACAATCAATTAATTAATGAAATATTAATGCTAAAAGGAATAATTTGTAGCTATCAATTTTAACTTAAAAACATATATCTTTTTGTCCATTATTGTTTTGGAAAGGCTACAATCCACCCATTGATCAGAAATGAGCATCTACCTCATCTCTTTCTTGTGATCCCTTAATGATTGTGGTGAGAAGAATGCAGTAGCAAATCTTGTAACCCCCGGTCTCACAAGATCACCCTCAGTAAACTCTCTAAACAATTGAAGAGGCTTGGTGTGATTATATATGAATACCAATACATTCCTCCCCATTACAATGACTTTATGAACGGGCTTGAGCTTGGCTATGTCGGATAACATCAATTTCACGGTGTGCACTGCACAAGTGGTCCAAAATATGTTTTTCCTCTTCTCCACCAACAACTTAGAGGCTGCCATATTATTCAAAGCTCCATCGGTGACAATCTGCCCCACATTTTCCTCCCCTAACTGATTAGTGGCCTTGTCTACAAAGTCACCAAATAGTTGCATCATGCTTGTTGGCTGATGCATCATGTGAAGACAAAAAGCAAGCCCTCCCAGGAGAATGTACAACCATGTTCATAATGTTTTTAGACTTTCGATCACTCCAAACATCAGTCATTAAGGAACAACCGTTGTTGAGAACACATGTCTTCTTGAAGTTCTCAACATTTCACAACAAGCTCCTTCGTCGCATCCACCTCTCTGCAAACAAGTCTCGCTCAATTCATACATCGATGGAGCTTGTAAATGACTTCTAAACATTCTAACGGCTTGTAGCATTTGATGGAAAGAGAAAAGCGTGGCGGTATGAAATGGAATACCCAAGGATATTTGCATCAATAGAGATGGAGCTTTTTGTGCCTATAGCGGCAAAATAGCGTGCCAAGGTGTGAAGCCAGCATATGTGAAGCCAAATCTGGTTAGGTATTGCATGTGAAACCAGCTTAACCCTCATATATCTTTTTTTTTGTTGTTTTTTCTTCAGCTTTTAGATTTAGAACAATCACAATTATTCGCTTCCGTTCTGCATCAACAGAGCTTTGTTTTCTTAATAAATTCCTTCCGGCATACCAATATTTCTACATCAGCAGCCTCCTCTTTGCTCTAGTTTGTTTTGCATGCTTATGAGAAAGTGTGGAGGAGTCCAAGGAACAAGAAGTACCAGTTTAATTCTGACCGACCTGCAGATGGAATATGCAAGCTGTTGATGTTAGAGTACTTCCGATACATAGTTTCTCACAGTGTCCGTATTTTGCCTACATGAATTCAACAATTTGAAACATTATAAATTAGTTTCTTGTTGATATTCATCTTCCACCTCTCTTGTCACCTTAAATATCTAAGCGGAGAGTAGCAAACTACTACTGATGCTTGATATTATTTTTACTTGGTGAATTAGTTGTTATATTTATCACTATGGATTTCATAAAATTGTTTTAATTCTTAGCTTAGCAACTTTTTTTGACTCAATGCTCATTGAGAGGGTATTGATGAAAAACAGTATCTTTTTCTGTTACGTTTTAAATATTGAAAACTGGCGCAAACTAACTTTTTCTTCAGATGTCAAGGAAGTTCGTGGTGTTGGCTTACAAATATCAAGACTTGAGACTGTAGACTTAAATAAGAGAGGTACAATTTCTCGCCTTTTAGAATTATGAGAAACCTTCGGTTCATTCATGTTACTAGTTTGTGAATTAGATTTTATTGTTGATACTATAAGTAAATTCTACATTTTTAAAGGTAATTTCTTGATGTATATGACTATATGAGTAGTTTCTTAGTTTTATTCCATATCCATATCATTCCCCAGTACATACTTCATTGTGGCCTTTGATAACAATTTTTTATCCTAGGTGTATGATTGGCTATGTGAATCCTTCTTTCATATAGTTTGGATATATTTTTTTGACCTTGCGTACTCTGTATTTTCTAATAAGCAATGGGCATTCTCATAACGTTTGTGGGGTGTTGAAATTGTGCAAGAGAGACCTGCTACATAGGCACAATTTGCAACCTCTGACTTGACATTTCAGCCCATCTTTTGTGGTTTGACATCAAATTGAAGTTGAAAAGGTTCTGTGTTTCTCTCTGTTAGATGAATATTTCCAACAACCTAGTAACAAATATTATCATCAAAACCAAAGTTTCTTATAGACTACTTCAACAGATATTCTTATATGATAACATCTTGATTATATGTCGTAACCTTCTTATTGTAATCCTTCCTATATAAACTGTTGGAAATATTAAAAAAAATTGATTGACTTCAAATTATTTTACTATCTCGAAAGTATTTATGCTGTGGAAGTGGCGCATATAGTTAATGGCCATGAGTTATCTTGTTCTCTTCTTACTTATGTTAGCATTGGACACTTCTCAGTGTAACTATAGTGTCACTCCTGTTAATCACACATAGCAAACACAACATTTCTGTTGTGTGTTTTACCTTATCAAATATTATGTGCATGTCCATGCAACATAGTGTGAAGAACACTTGCTAGTTTGAGGCAAACAACAAGAGCATGTGGATTAGATCTAATGATTGGGAAGTAGTCAGGACAAAATCTCATGAAGATGCCTTGAATCATGGATGAGATTGTCTCTGATTATTCAAGGCCACTTGTATCGACGGTGCTACATGGGTTAATTTGGAGACAAGAAGAGTTTGTTAGAGATGAATATATGCAGATAGATCTGTTTGGTGCTTAGGATTATGGAATATTTGATTAATTCGATCAAGGTCACAGAAAGCGCTAGGAGGCCTAGGCGTTGGACCCAACGCCTAGAGAGGTGTCTAAGCGGGAGGCTAGACGGGGCCTAGGTGTTTTCCTATTTTTTTAAGTTTTTAGATATAATTACTGATAGTAAATGTCAATGTTATAGAAAGCTTAGGCGCTAGACTAAAACTATGTGAATTTCTTAAGTGGTGGAGGATGTTTTGTTCAAGGTCGGAAGAGGTAGAGGAGGTGTTCATAGTTGGAGTTTGAAGAAGGTTGGAGGATGTGGAGGCTGCACAATATTATTACTGCCTAGGCCCTAGGCGCTATGTAGGCAGCAAATGTACTGCGTAGGCCTAGGCATACGCCTAGGCGGGCTAAGCGGAGGCTTTGTAAAACATTGAATTCAATATTAAAATATTTTGTTATCTTTTACTTATGTAGAAAAACTTTTATGCCTTACTGATCAAAGCAAAGTGTTCTATTTATCTATGATCTACTTATTCTACCACAAATTCTTTTTATATTCATCTATATCTAGTTTCATAGACATAAAAAAATCTCTATGTGAAAAGACATCAATAAATCCTTTTTATCTGGCCATTACTGCCATTAACGCTTCAATTAACAGGGTTTTCTATTAGATCATATCTGGTATTCCACTATGGTAGCTAACAGCTTCGCTCACTCCTATTATAGAATCAAAATCGTTTTTTTAATAAACATTCTTGTCTGTTTATTTGATACTTCTGTTGTGCTACTGAACGTGAAAAACAGTTTTAGCATGATCATTCCTAATGAGAATGGAAATAAGAAACTGTTGTTTTCAGAATGAAAATGGACATGCTTAGCTGATTTCTAAAGAATGATGTTCAGCCCAGAGATACAAGCAAAGATCATATATTTACACAATCTTGGAAAGTTTGGAATTGATTCTTCAACCGGGTCAAGGTTTATATATCCTACACCTAGTTTAAGATATTTACAACTCCATCATTATGAAGAAATTGTGGATATTGATCCTTAGATGAACATTGAGCTACTAGCTTTTTCCGATCCGATTGGTGAGTTAATTTCATCCTCCTTTTCCTAAATCCCACCATTGACTTATCTAATTTGACTTACATTGAAAGGCTGAGGGTGGGATAGCTCATGAACCTTCCCTCTTGGATGATTACCCAAGCATCAGGTGGCTAGGATAGCTCATGAACCTTCTCTCTTCTTGTATGATTACCCAAGGTAGCATCGTACCAAGTTATGGGTTTGGAAACATAGTTTTAATTTACAGTTCTAGATTGGTAAAATAATTTCAACTTTTCTTTTTTCTATTTTTGGCAGTTTTGGAGTTTTGTAGGTTATGATCATGTATGTGATTTCAATTTTGTCTGTCTTGTACGTTGCACTGTTAGTGTTATTTCATGGTGTTGTCAACATGTCTTCATTCATGTCCATTTATCCAATTTGGGAATCATTCTCCTATGATTTCCTCTCTTCAATGCTATACCTGTAAAATCTGTAATTGGCATATAAGAATATGTTTGTTGGTTTGACTCTAGGACTAGTGGAGGAAGCTGCAAGCCTTGGTCTATCCCATGAAGAGTAATCCTCATTGCCGAAAATTGTTCAGATCACCGACCAGATAGTTTTCCCCATATGGGTAGTGATGTGTCTTGAAACCAGTGATTTACCCTTTTGTTGGTTACCTGTTACTAGTTGCTTTGTGGATAATTATCGTCGTCATGTTGTTGGATGGCTTGGGAATAGAATGAATGCGGCACATACTTATTTGTGCAATATTTCTTTTTTTCCTTCAGTAGTATCTGATTTCCAAGTTTATTGCTTTCTCTCCAGGTCGTGAAAAAGATGTGCTAGAATCATGGCTTTCTTCAGGAAAGACCAAAGGAGAAACAAGCTCTCCACTCAACCCGGGTGACCATAGAGGTAATGCATCATTTTTTATTTTTATTTTTTATTTTTGGATGGATAGTCTCTTCCATAGTGACACAGTGCATCAATATTATTTGCACAATCGGTTTTCTAACGTGTCCATGAGCACTAGTGAAGGGATGAGAGATAGAGAGGTGAGTAGCAAGTGGGCACAAATGTTTCCTACTTATTCCTTCTCCTCTCTTCACCTCTCTCCATCTCCCTGTTCCCTTAATGAGTGCCCAAGGGCACTCATCAGAAAAACTCTTTCAAAAATTTATTATTCTTTTTATCTTATTTAATACATGCCTTTGATTTCTCCCTAGTTATTAATAGATAAAAACTGTTTTTGGTCTTACAGATGCATTGTTTTCTGAGAAAAAACCTGATTGTGGAATTCAACAAGATGATACAAGTTTCCAGCCATGTTGTGTCAATCAGAATCCTTCATCTGGCCCATCACGTCTTAAGCTATCCAGTGGTGGATCACATGATAGCAGGACATTGACATTGCCAGCATTGTGCCACCTTGACATAGAGGTTGTTAAGAATCTACCTCCTGAAATATTTTCGGAGATGAATGATATGTACCACGGAAAATTGTATGACTTCATGAAGAAATACATTGATGATGATGGAAAAGCAAATGCAAAGTCCACTAAAATCCCATTGGAAGAGAATACGACGTATATGTCATTTACATGCCAGAAAATAGATTCTGATGCTGATGGAAATTTGGCTGGTGGACAAGCTCCTTGTCTAGAACCTTATACAGACACCAAAAATAAAGGAAAAAGACCTGTTTGTTCTCCTGAGCTGCCTGTATGCAATTTTCCTTTTCAGAGTGAGGTATGTCTCTGTTACGTACTTGGTATGTACTAATACTTCTGTTACCTTAAGATAATTTTACCATATTGGTGTAACTACCTGTTGAGTAAAATGTTTTATGGCAAGTACGAGATAAGGGAGTGATATATTCTTTTTTTCAGAGTTTGAAAAAAAATTACCAATCATTTTCTTGACCAAATTTGTATCTTCTTTCTTCCTTTGATAGTGCAATTTGATTTTGGCGTCATGCTTTGTTTGGGGTTGACGCAGTTCCTTATAGCTAATTTCTTTTTATTCTGTTCTCTTGGATTCTTAGTAGATTAGTTCTATTAGATTAGTGTGGGTTTGTAATATCAAACGATAATTTATAGTCAATTTCTGAAGTTTCAGGAGTCATGAGTTTCGGATTAAAAGTATCAGATGTAGGTATCAGGCATTTCAATGGTTTTCAGTGATTCGCAAGTTTTTGACATTGATTCTTTTTTTGCTCCCTTTTTTCCCTTTTTCTTCCCCAATAAATTACTATCAGATAATTTTTTATCAATCCTCAGAATCCTGTATTAACCCTCATTAGTGGATATGAACATATACTAGTTGTTATTCACATATATTGGTGATATTAATTGGATTCAGCTAAATGATATTGGAATGCTTGAAATCCAATGTAATATTGCCAAATGTATAGCCATATTGGCCTAACTTCAACCTTCTTATTTTGTTTCTAGTTCTGCTGCATTATAATCCGACATTAGTAAGGCAGCTAAGGGTTTCACACTCCAGATATAAAGGGCATCATAGAGAAAGTTTTGCATGATAAGTTATCAAACTATGGTCGCAAATTATGGCCCAACTAATATGTGCTGGCAGTACATATATGCTAAGTCTTATACTATTTCTTACTAATCCGGTTTGCTGGGGGCTCTCTCTACAGCCCTTAGGATGCCAGTCAGTGGTGCTTGTGCTTAGTAGCTTATGTTTTTTCTGGGGAAAATTTTGGATTATGTTGATAACGGTTTGTGTATGCGTCTATGTTGATTTGGTTTTTCACTCTCAAGATATTAAGTATGTGAAGATGCATGTGCGATCAGATGCATGTGCGAAAGTGTTTAGATTCTTGCAGCAGCATAGTTTTTACTATCATGGCCTTTGCTAAGTTTGTTGAGGCCTCAACACTGAGAGATGGCATATAAGTTTGGCCATCATCTTGCCTGATTGCAGCTCAAATACATATTGTACCTTTACTATGAAGACCGATTGGTTGGGTGATAAAGCTTTTATTCACATGCTATAATTGCTTCTGATTTGTCATTTGCTTTGTCAATTTTTATTTATTATTTTTCCCCTTTCTGAAGTCTAAAGTACTCGACTTACTTTGCAGAGGGTGCAAAGTTCTGTTGCGAATGCTCTTGATTCTTTTGGTAAACATCCAGTTAATGACGGGTCTCAAATTGTTGATACATCTAAAATAAATCTGTGGTTGGGAAATCCTCCAAAATGGGTTGAGATGTTCAAAGATAGCAATTGCTTCTTGTTGAATATTGTTGCCGATATGTATGCTAAATCTGGAAGAAGTTGCAAATTGTCTTCCATTTTTCAGTCACTGTTTTCTCAATATCCATCAGACCTTGATTTAACTGTTGGAGGATGGGATGAAGCTCTCTCTAGCTTGTATGATCTTATAACGCAGTACATTGATCTAAATATTGAATCTGACATTGAGGAGCTCTACATTTGCTTTCGCCTTTTGAAGAGGTATCTTCTTTTCACCATCATCTTTTTTAATACATTGTCCTATGATACATATCCCAAAACCATATTATTGTTTCATTTGTCTGTTCTGAGACTTCCTTTTTTTCCTTTTCTTGTTCTATTTCTATAAAATAAATATTTTACATGTTATGCAGGATAAAATCTAAGATTGGGTAATAAATTCTAACCTCTGTTGTTTAGGCTGTGTATTATAATTTATTATCCTTAATATGTTAGTGATTGTTGTGTGCAAACAATACAAGTTAGTATTATGAATAAATGCAACTGATACTATCTCTATAAATGGTATGTCTTGATAGTAAATTGCTCGAATCCTCATCAATGTTAAGCAATTCTTCTCACAATTAGAGTGGGGAGTATTTTCAGTTTAGTCTCTATTTTCTTTGTTAAGTGTTTTGGTCCCACATCAGGTACACTTGTAATCTTGAACCAGTGTAGAAAATAACGCATTTCGTAGCACAAAATAACGCATAGCATAATGTAGCGCCGCCCTGTCGCTACGTAGCACTGGAAAATAGTGTAGAAACAAAATAACGTATGCTATTTTTATCCATAGCGTACGCTTTGTAACCAGTGTTTTCAAAGGCGCGCGCCTCATTACGCTTCATGCGCCTTACGATGCGGGATGGTGGCAAAGCACCTCACTTCTGACGTATCAGCGCCTTTTGCGCCTCGCGTACATCCTTACTTTGTGCAGGGTGCATGTAGTACATATCCTCATATAGTTTTGTTTGTTAACATTTCACTCGAGTCTTTATACTTGATATTCCATATCCCAAAAAGCAAAATAAATCCATTTGGCCTTTTTAGTAGCCTTCAATTGAGGACCATTACTAATCCTTTGCTTAGATATTAGTCTTGATTTAACATTTAATTTGAAAACTTATGAATTTTGCTACTATGTTGGGGGTTAGCATTAGAAATTAAGTCATTATATTGTGATTTTGTAGTAAGATATTATTTATCATGATATTTTTCATGTGAATTCTAAAAACGTGTTCTTTCACGCTTGATTATATATTTTGAAAAATTATGTAGGCGGCGTGTGCCTCACACCACTCGGGCACGCGCATCGCGTTGCGCCTTGTGCATGGGCGCGTAAAGATGCTTTGCGCCCCGCATTGCCCTTGCGAATTGATAACACTGTTTGTAACGCGTCTTCATAGCGCTCCATAGCTTAGTTTAAATTGTTCAAGAGTTGGGATTGATTTTGAAAGAATTTGATGGCTATGATTGAGTTTAAGTGGGTGGACCCTACACCTAAACCCTAAATCCTTGCTCCCGTTGCTTCCGCCTCTCGAGATAAAAAAACCCTTCCTCCGTCTTCTTCTTCCTTTAACTTCAAGTCATCAATTTCTCTGGCTCGCCATCCTCGTCTTCATCCTCATCATCATCTCCGTTGTTCTTAGAGATCCCCGATCGACTTCTGAACTCTTTGCGCCAAGTTTAGGACCATTCGACTTCTGAAATCATCAATGTGCAATCTTGAATACCGATTGAAGTTCATTCAACTTATTCATGGTTGATTTTGTTGTGAGATTGTGATGATATATTGATTTGTGATAATATTTTTATGATGATATGTTTGAAAATTGTGATGATTATTCAATTGTGATGATATATTGATTTGTGATAATATTTTTATGATGATATGTTTGAAAATTGTGATGATTATTCATATTATTTGATTTTGAATATTATGTATGATGATTATTCATATTATTTGATTTTGAATATTATGTATCTATAAAATATTTAAATAATAATAAATTATTCAATCTACGTTAAGAGTTACGTTATTTTGCGTTTTACGTTAAACGGAGGTGAACGTTACGCTATGCATTATTGCTATTTTTAACATTGTCTTGAACTATTTATCTATTGATAAAATAAAGAGGATTGACCCACAATAAGATTAAGTCTCTTTTCTCATAACAAGGTATCAGAGCTTGTTATGAAACCCTAGTCAAACTCTAATCACCCTTCCTAATCCAAATCTACTCATCTAATCTCTCTCCCTCCCATTCTCTCTCCTAACCCTAAAACCAGTCACCATCAAAAAAAGGGGAAAAAATACTACTTTGTTAAGATGTTATTGGTATTTAGATCTGGGAGATATTGTTAGATATTATGCGATGCGATTAGTTATGATTTTATCTTATACTTATTTTGTAATATCTTCCTAATCTCAATTTAAGAGAGAGAGGAAAAACCCTACTCAAAAACAGAAAAAGACCAAAAAAGGCCTCCACCCTGGTACCGTTCATCACGATGAACATTAACGAGGACATTGTTCACTGATGAACAGTATTGACGTGAATTGTACTCTCATCTATCTTTCTTTGATCGCCTTCACTTTCTGATCCTCCTTCGATAAATTATCTGGACTTTGTTGTTCTCTTTTTAGCAAGATGTATTCATTTTATTATCTTTCTCGTTAAAGGACACCGAAATCAAGATTGAGCAAGCAAGTGAATGATCGATCAAGGGTTTTCCCTTGTTTTCTACTAGTTATCTACCTAGGATTTTTACTGGCTTACCTGCTTAGAGTTTCTATTAACTTACCTAGCTAGGGTTTTTAGTGGCTTTTCTGCCTAGGGTTACTACTGACTTTCCCGCCTTGGGTTTCTAATTGCTTACCGGGCTATGGTTTCTTTTGGCGGTGACTGCACTTTGCTGATTGCTGACGACTTCAAGTATTCCAGGCGAAGATATTATCTAAGCTCTTACAACTACGTGTTTTATTTTCATTTGTATCAAGCTAGACATATATTATATATGTTTTAGCTTGAGGGTGAGTGTTAAGCTATTATTGGTATTTAGATTTAGGAGATATTATGAAAATTGTTGAGATATTGTCAGATGTGATTAGATATTATCTCATGCTTATTTTGTAATATCCTCCTAATTTCTATGTAAGAGAGGTTAGGGTTAGATGAATTTTATCTCTTGACTTCTATTAGAGTAGAGAGTATTTTAACTTTAGTTTCTATTTTCTTTGTTAAGTGTTGTGGTCCCACATCGGGTACACTTGTAATCTTGAATTATTTATGTATCACTATAATAAAGTGGATTGATCTACAATGGGATTAAATCGCTTTCCTCGTAACACTAACCAACAAAAAATGTGCCAGTTTCTGTATTTAGTTGTAGATAATATATACCAGTACTCAAGTTTATGATGAAATTGTTAAAATGCTACACGGAGGCAAGTCCCCTTGTATTTCTTGTGGATGAACTTATTTAAAACTTAGACCCCCTGGTTCTTGTAATTGAATTGCTACTTCAAATCATCTACCTTGTTTCTTCTCTGGAACCATCTCAATCTTCTACATATGCACGACAAGACAGTCTCTTCTAGTTATATACTAATAAATCAACATTTTAACCTTGAACTCGCTCTCTTTGTCCTACCCTCCCTCCCCACTTCCCTGTCTACCTCAAGACACTAGATCAAAACCCCCCTCCCATTCCACATATTGTAAGATACAGGTTCAACACACATGGGGGTGCGGTTCTTGTTGAAATAGACGCCATTAAAAATTAGAAAGCATGTGACAACATAGTAAATGCAAAAAAGGCATGAATATTGTTAAATCTTTTGGCAATTTGTATAAATTGCATGTAAATGTTTGTTGCAAAAACGCGATACGTAACTCATTATTTTGTGATGATATATTTCAATATTTTATTGTGGTACTTTGTTAGTTAGTAAATTAGTATACCTTGTACTTTTATTAAAAAATAACTTTATATTTTGAACCAATTTTCCTATTTCTTACAATTATTACAGACATTTTATATATATTTTTAAATTGAAAAGTAGCAAAAAACGCAACTTTGCTATCTGTTATGGTTTATGTGCCTTAAGCTATAGAGATGCTGAACCTTATATTATATCTTATCATTATTTTCAGCATGCGTAAGTATGAAATTACTATAGGTACTACATATTTATTGTAAGACTAGTAAATCCGCTCAGGTGGACAAGAAGCATTTTTCTATTTGCCATGGGTGGACTTATTCGTACTCATGTAACCAGACATTGGCAAAGTTGGCAAGTTCACATTCGCTACCCAACACATCTTCTACCAAGAATATGAATCATTCCAATAAATCCAATAGTAGAATAAAACTATCAGTTAATCTAACCTTTTCGGTCGACTTTTCCTTCATCCGACATCTTCTTGAAGGTAGTTTTAAGATGTGTGGAAAGAAATAAAGAATAGTGACGTATGTCTTTGTGAGTTAGATGTATCATGTATTTGAGTTGGTTTCCTAATATGCCGTCTTTTATGACTCTCAATAACACAATAATAGATATGGCCTACAGCCTTGGATCACTGTGAAGCAGTGTAAAAATGCATCAAAAAGGTGGGCATGGTGGTGTAGGTCCTAGTGGGTTAGATGTAATGGAGTGGATACCTTGTTACAAAAAAATATTTAATTAATCCTTATAGAGATCTATGTAATAGGAGAGTCAAGATTAAATTAATAGC
This sequence comes from Asparagus officinalis, assembly GCF_001876935.1. NCBI lineage: Eukaryota > Viridiplantae > Streptophyta > Magnoliopsida > Asparagales > Asparagaceae > Asparagus > Asparagus officinalis. The sequence goes on along the minus strand of NC_033801.1, from coordinate 62,129,772 downwards.
ATTTAATTTTAAAATTTTAAAATTTTATTAGATATATAATTAGTGCGAATTTAAAGTTCAATTTTTTTATACCATAGAGGAGAAAGAAAGCATTACACCTTCACATCAAAAAGAGAAGAAGCTAAAGCATGAGGTCCCTAAGAACACTGAAATTACCTTCAAAGGAAGTCCCCAAATCAAGCTTGTTGGCGTAAAAGTTACAATGTTTGTTGGAGTGATAAACGGTACAATCCTAATCAAGAGCCAAGAGGTTAAGGGAGAGAGTCCGTGTTGTTAGGTCGGATAAGAGTGATAGCAACCTCAAAAGTCTATTTCGCAAATAATGCGACGATAACCCTCATTCCAAGCTAAGAGCAAACCATACCGAAGAGCTTCCAGCTCGGCCACAATGTCTGATGCTAATTCCAAATGGGCAACAAAACTAACTAACCACTATCCTAAGTCCATTTAAATAAGATCGCTAGCTTCCGTAATGCCTGGATTACCTCGAGAAGCTCCATCCATTTTAATCTTGACCTACCCAACTTGTGGCTTGACCCAATCTACATGAACAATGTGTGTAGGCTTAAGCTTGAACTGTTTGGAGAATTTGTTGTACTAAAACATTTGAACAGCATGACAAATAACTATTTACAACTCCCTAGCCACATCATCAACAGAGCCAATGACAGAAATAAACCTCCATTTCCACAGGTACCAAAGCAGAATACATAACACAACCCGCCACTCTGAAATTAACCTCCATTTTCATAGATAACAAACCACAACACAGAGCACAACCTGCCACTCCGAGCTAAAGCCATACCTTGGAGATGCCTATTTCCTATTCGTATCTGACCATTCCACAAGTGGAAGGGAGAAACTCTGTATAATTAGCAATCAGACTAACATCAAATCATATTTCATGTGAAAAACTGCATTGCTGAAGTACATGGTCTGAAGTTTCAATGTCACAATTACACCACCCAGTTAGGGGAAATGGCCAAGTTCATGCGCATCGCAAGTGGTTTGTAACAAGTCTGTCCCTTGTGACAAGCCACAAAAACAACCACTTTGTGGGCCCATTGACTAACCATGATAAGGATTTGACCCGCCATTGCTACGGTCATAACCAATAGCTGCAAAGTATGTTGTGCGAACAAAATGTTCGCCAAAATTTAAAAGCTTCAACATGACTACCGTAATCAGAACTTATTCAGCACGAGGCAACCCTAGATTTTATCAACAATGTTCGCGGGGAGAACCTACTCCAGAGCCACCAAGTCTCACTATTCTGCATCGCCTAAGAAGTCTGAGATGAGAGCATCTTTATTATTACAAAAATTGGTATAGAGGCATACTGAACGAGAGGTGCACTATCAACCCATGAATCCAATCTAAAGCGGACACTATTGCCATTGCCAATTCTCCGTTGATGGTCATGGTCTGAGACTTCTTGAGTCTGAAGTAGGCTTCCTAAGTAAACAAGGAGATGCCAGAGGCTTCGACTGTTAAAAATGACCTCCATTGTGCAAGTATCTCGACTTCATAACCTGAACTCATATCAAATCCGACTTCGTTAGAAAGTGCCTAGCTGAAATACATTTGTTTAATTCCAAGACCCTCAAAGCCTTGGGTTTATAATCTCTTGCCAGGTGACAAGATGGAGTTTGTGTGGATAATCAAATCCTCCCATAGAAAGCCACGGGCAGCTTATCTAATTCCTCGCAAACACCTAAAGGCATCAAAGTGGATTGCATATTTTAGATGGGTAGAGAGTTAGAATTGAATTAATTAGTACGAGTTTCCGTACCATTGATAAATGCTAAGCTTTCTATAATGCAAGTCGAGATTGTGCCCTCTCAACAAGCTCTATGTAAGTGGCCTTAGTTACTTGACCATGAACAAGAACTAAATATTTACCCAAATCACTTGTTCTTTGAAAACCCAAAATTGAGCAAGCTCTATCAACATTTGCCTAAGAGCTGTTCGGAGAGATGTAACACTGAGACTTTGAAGCACTAATGGATTGATCGACTGCCTCACAGAATGTATCAAGACCATGGAAATGGTATCGAGAGAGCATTGAATTGGATGCTACTAACCATTATCAACTACAATGCAGGTGAAACGACTCAATCTCTCCTTCCATAGCACAAACAAGGAGAGAGCGGGTTACCCTACCTCAAACCTCACTTGATCTCAAACATATCTGACATTGCCTCATGCCAAATTACAGAGAGTTTAGTCTTGTTGACGAAACATTATTAGCTTGACCCAAGGATTCAGAAACCTAAAATACCTCAGTGTCCTCTAAGAAATCCTATTGTACCTGGTCGTAAGCTTTTTGAGATCAATCTTGAGAGCCACAAGACCGTAGCGGTTGGTTTTCTTGTAAATTACATAAACTAACTCCTGTGCAACCAATATATTGTCACTACCAACTTAGCAAGCCCGCCATGATTAAATTGCTTTGAGATTCATCAATAAAATCACTGAGCTTAGGTCATAGCCTGTTAACCAAAACCTTGGTAATAACCTTATATGCAACAGAACAAAGACTTATGGGTCGAAATTTATTGAGTATTTCAGGGCTCAGTACTTTTAGTATCAGCGTAATGAGTGTAGTCTACAACCCTTCTGAAAACTTGCTCTGTACTATAGCCTTCTGAATAAGAGCTATCAAAGGGCCGGTTACATGCTAGAGTCTCTGGAAGAACTTGCTTGAAACCAATACACAACTAGCGCTTTAAATGATTGCATACTAAACAAGGCTTTCTTCACTTCCAAACTATTTACAGGTTGGACAAGACTTTGTTGGTCTATTGTTGTCAAGCTTGGACCAGACCCAATATTGATAGGAGTGTAGAGTTAAGGAGAGCAACATAAACAACTCTAAAATGAGCCATAGCAAGCTGCTTGAGTTCTTCTTTCCCAGTGCACCAACTCCTATTAGCATCTTTTAGAGCCAATATATTGTTTTTTCCTTTGGCAACAAAAAGTAGTTACATAAAAGAATTTGGTGTTACGCCCTCCCTTCACAAACCACTTGAGATGAGATTTCTCATGCCAAAGAGTCTCTTTTTGTCGAAGAACAATCATGTTCCCTATTTAGCTCTCTCTAACTGAGAGAAGAATGTTGACCATTTAAAGGTTAGGACCCGTTATATAGCCAAGAGTCTTGCTGTGACTAGTCTCCTCCATCAGAATAGATTGTCAAAAGTGCTTAGATTTCAAGTACTTAGCCAGAAGCAAGATATTTAGTAACTTGTAGCAAATTCCCATCAAACCAGTTTTTGTTTATAAACTCGATAAGTCAGGGTTATTAAACCATATTTCCTCAAACCGAAAAGGCTTAAGACTAGGCATACATCGTTCCTTGTTGCAAGGTGTGAGAAGAATAAGATCATGATTCGACGAAGAGCGTGGTAAGTGAGTAACCCATGCTTCTGGGAACATGAATTAATGATGATCTACTCGTCCACCAGTCCAACCCCTTCACGAAGCACACTCCATGTGAAAGGGTACCCTTGATAGCTAAGATCCATCAAGATGCAATCATCAATCCATGTGACAAATTGAGAACTTCTATTAAGACTTACATGTCGTACACCCCTCTTCTCAAAAAATGTCACCATCTCATTTAAATCCGTTGCTAATAACCATGGGAGGGCACACCTGGAGCAAATTTAATGAAAACATCAGTTGGTGAGAACCAGACTAGCATAGACTGCAGATAGCGATCATAGAGTTAGACCAATGCTAGAAATAAGTACATGATAGCTCTGGGATTAGCACTCTAAATCTTCACTGTAATAGTTGGCTTAGTCCACAATAGCCAGACACCTCTAGAGAAATTGACCTGATTAGCTTGAGACGAACTGAAGAATCACAATAAGCAAATAATCAAGTTAGCAATAGAGGCAAAAACCCTTGGCTCCATGACAGCGAAGAAACGTGGTCTGTGAACTCAACATAATTCAACAATATTTCGACAATAAGGAGTCCTCTTAGCGCCCTTACAATTCTAAAAACCTCATGTGGAAAACAAACATGTTCTATAAACTCGTGGAAATCTCGTTCATAGAATCCTGGTATTGCACTCTACTAAATGGAGGGTCAATGGGAAATCCTAACATTTGGCAATCAGCTGTAGAGGCTACTAATAATAGCCATTAGTGTACAGAGTTTATCGGAAGAACTCGTATAACTATTTAGATCATCCTTGACATCTAAATTTGGATCTGGAGGTCACATCGGGAATAACTCTCTTCATTGCTCTCCTGTTGCTCCAATATTACTTTATGTTGTGTTTGGATGGAGGGTAGAGAAGAGAAAGAGAAGAGAAATTTGAGTTTAATCTTGTTTTAGAGTTCTATTGGGAGGGCAGAGGAAGAAAATGAAGAGAAATTCTACACTAAAATCTCACATCCGAAATTGAGGGCTAAAGGAGGGGAAGGAAAAATTGATAAGCTCCCTTCCTTTCCTTACCCTTCTTTCCCTTCCCTTAGTGAACTCCCAAACATAGCATTAAGGTTGAGCATAAGAAGTCCCTTCCCTTAGTGAACTCCCAAACATAGCAATAAGGTTGAGCATAAGAAGTCAGGGACGACTCAATATTAATAGGGTGGCGAGTTAGGGCGCAATCAGGCCCATCAAAAAGGGCTACTAGTTCAGTATTGGCACTTAACCGGCAAAGGCACAACCTAGACTTGTGGATTTGTTTTGGCTTGTAGTAGGCCCAGCATTTGTTTGGGCCTAAAAAAAACTCATTGGCTGCATTGATGTTTTTTCCCCTCGAGACCCTACTTAAAGGCTCATTAAGGCCAGATTCTTGATCATGATAACGTGATTTGTAGCGAACCTTAGTGACCTTAAATATAGATAGTCATTGCTCCAAGATTTCCTCTCGGATTTCATTTGTAATTTGCTTAGTCTCATCAAACTCTTGGATGCTTTCTCAAATGATCCTCAATAATATCATCCTTAACTGATAATGCTGTAAGTGGTGAGCCTAAGATTGTAGGTGTCTTCAGAGCACTTCGCGTTTGTAAGCACATGGTCCCACCATTTATTGACAAACTTTTTTGATGGCCGAAAACATCCCGCTGTTTAACTTTCATAGAACCACTGTACTTTTCCCCTGGTAGTCCACCGTCTATCTCAACATTCGCACGGTCCAAAGTAGTAGTAGTCACAATGCCTCCTTGAGGGTGATACTGAGAAGCTCTCGCCAACACCTTCTGTGGGCATGTCGCTTCTCGACGATTATACATAGCGCAATAAAAACATATTAACTGTAGCCCATCATATTAGACTGACTGCCAATCTCCATCAACTTTTACCTCGCTCTTTAGAGGCTTGCCAAGATCGACCTCGACAAAAACACGAGGATATTTCCCATGTGACCCCTTCTTAGTGTTCATGTCCACGTCAAAGTTTTACTAATACTATCACCCATGTCCGGATAGTTAGCTAATGACCTAAAATTGCCCATGGTCCTGCTTCTTATGCAAACTGTCGATCTTTGGACATGGTAAAACGAACAATAAAGTACCCTGCATCAAGATCAAAAACTTCCTAGGGACCCTTAGGCACCCACATTTTTGTAAGCTGATCACAACGAACAATAAAGTTTCCCTTGTCTCAACATTTTTTTCCATCTCTTCTAACTGATCTAGGTTTAGAGGAGCATTTGAAGGCTTGATTTTTTTCATTCTACGGATCTCCCTCACCACAACTTCGAACTTTTGGTGTAGTGACACGGTCCTTTGACATGGTATTAGAGCAGTCCAAGTTTAAATCCCGCTAGCCACAAATTTAAAGTGGATTTTCAAAATAAATAAATAAAATAAATATCTACCGCTGTGTGAGTCTTGGTTTCGGGTCACAAAAAAGGGTGCTCAAACTTTTTTGACATGTTAGAGTATAAAATTATGACCCTTAACTTTCACACTTTAGAGTTTTGGCAAGGTCCTTTGACAATGAAAAAAGCATTTATTTTCTCTCATAATGTGTTCATATTGGCTTAGATTACTATGATAATTCATGATATACAGACTATTTTCACTATTTACTGATATTTGTTGCTTTTAGTTTATTCTAAAATTTTTCTCTCTGACATCTGGGAAAAAACATTATTTGATAATCTTACATAAAAATTGATGATCAATGCAGATTTACTTCAACGTCAAAGTTTTTGTTTGAAGTATACAACATTGTTCTTCCTTCACTTCAGGTATTGCTTGAAAGCTCTTCTAATTTTAAACTGGCACTGTGTTGCTGCCATTTTAAAGTGCAAGCAGAATACTTCGTAGATCTTATGGCAACTGTCTTTACTACTTTCATCTTGCCTTTCATATCTTCATAATAAATGGATAATTATTGTTAGCCGAAATCTCATTATTTCATATATTTTGTGATTGAGCAAATTCATACCCAACCCAGGTGACTTTGCAAAATTAATTGTGTGCATGTTTTAGTTCCAAGACTATGATGCTGTCAACATCTTCATAAATATATATATATATATATGTATATATATATATGTATATATATATATATATATATATATGTATATGTATGTATATATATATATATATATATATATATATATATATCAGTTGCTTATATCCTGTCACCTTAAGGCTCTAAACAGTGATGAGCCACGTTCGGTAGAAAAGACGTGCATGTTATAGATTTTTGTGGTAAAAGAAGCAAAAAGTAGGGATTGGATGCAAACCCAGCCAAAATTCCGTCTTTGCCACGAGGCATTAGTTTTAAATTTTGGAGACTTCGTGCTTTGCATTATGTAGATGATCAGGAAGTTGCCATTAAAGAGAATAAGGTTTTTATCTAATGTACGTAGGAAATAATGGATATGAGGTGGTGGATCATTTTGTTAAATGAGCTACTAAGAGATAACCAAGTGAGGAGGCCTACCTTGCTAGTCACATTAAAAGGTTTGACTCTCACTACTCCATATCTTGGTAGCTTATTTTGCAAAATGAGCTACCATCTCATAACCATCATTCCTTTATACATAAATAGAGAAAATGAGGGATAACGCACCATAGATGTGGTGGCAGAAATACAAAAGTGCGAAACCTTTCCTCTTCTTTGAAAGTGACATAGTGGAGAATACCTGCTTACTCAACTCTAGGAATAGGGAGGATGTAAATAGGTCAGAAAAATTGGATGCATAATGGAATACAAATCAGGAGATTTGTTCATGACATTTTATGAAGAGAATCTCATTTTGATGGTTTTAGCAATGAGAGATTCAGTAGTTGTGGTCCATTTTACTGTACTTGAGTTTTTAGTCTCTGCGCATAATCATCCAGGCCAGTAGCCTTGCTGGGAGGTTCTTTTTCATGGACGATAGAATTCGTGTCAGAGAGTGGTAGCCTTTTGCTATTATGCCCATAGAAATGTCGGTTTCATGGCAAGCACCTCCAGGGATGCTAGTAAAGTTATGGCATATTTGTGGAATATGATGGGCATGATAAGTAGTCATATTGGGCTTTGATGGTTATGCTCTACAAAGGATATATGGGTGGAGGAGGGGGGCTAACTGATGGGGTATCCAGAAAGCTCTGATGGCATGAGTAGAGAAAATATTGGGCCTTAAGATGAGTTTATTGGGAAATAAAAGGGAATAACTCCTATCATGATAATATTTTGCATAACTAGAAAGGAAGGATCGGCAGCACACAAGGTAGACTCCCTCAATTGGGTCATAATGGGGCTTCTGTCCTCCATGTCATCATTCCGTTGCAAGGAATGAAAATGGGATTGCAGAAAATTATTGGCATCATGGGTGGTAGTGCTTAATGGAAAGTTAGTGGGAATAATGTGCATTCATCTAGATAGTGGAATGAACTTATAGAACAATGAAGAAGACGCTCTTTGGCTTGTTCGTACCTACTTCCCCAATGTTGTGAAGTTAAAAGTATATGCTTCAGTATTCTATATATCTGCTAGCGTGCAATATGCCTGCACTACCTACACTCTGCAAGCGAGTTGCAGCATTTTATTGACAAATATTACAAAAAATCTTCCAAAATCTATGCAAAATTCAATAAGAGATGTAAAATAATCAATAAATGATAGAAATGGTTGGTTTGAATGACTTATTGGAAAAATAAAGCAGATAGATAATCTACTAGGCTTTTGCATGTTTAAAAATTGTATCATTTTTTCCGATTTTCATATTTTTAGGAATTTTGAAACTTGAATTGTTAAAAAAAAATCTATTTTCATGTAAGTTTACCTAATGTGTTATGCAACCTGCAATCCTATTATGTGTTATATGTTACATAACCATTCACAATTGCATTTTTTATATATACAACGGGGTATATCTAGTAAGAGAATTATATTCCTTCTGCCTGATCTAGGTGAACGTTGATTGTTAATATGCAAGGGAATAAAAGAATGGAGCCTTCCTAAAGCCACTTGTAAACTAACAAGATGAACGTAGGCGATCACAAGAAACTTCATTAATCAAAGCTTCATTTAGGGGATCACAAGAATCTTCATTAATCAAAGCTTCATTTCTACATTCTAGGTGACCAGACTACAATTGCCCCTAATGTACTAGGCACTGCTTCCATCTGCTAAAGCATGCACTGCTATAGGATAACTGGCGAAATGTTAAAGCCACGGATGAAAGAGTAAGCATTGGTAGCAAATCTGCCTGTTAAAACATGAAGAAAAGGCCATAAAATTTGTAAAAATGTAAAAAAAAAGAAAAATCAAGGGAAATGCCTCTGAAAGTTCTAACTAAAATAAATATGCATAGGCATTGAAATAAGACAAATGAGTATTAACTTTTGAACTTAAATACGTAACTTGTTGAGTATAACAATATAAATTGGGCATGTAGACCAAATATGTTAATAAAAAGAACAAAGCAACGCTACAATTTTTTGTGATATGTAAATTTAGAGTCGATTATTATCAGTCAATACTCAATAATCAGTTTGTGTGATACATTTCGCGGTGTAAGTTCGAAGTAATTATTGCAAGTAAAAGTAAGTACTAGTCCCTTCATGATTATTATGGATTCAGATAGTAAGGAGCCAAGTCTAGCAAGCTATTTGCTTATCCATCTCCATTCATTGTTAATGCTTCCTATTAGTCCATTCATTGTTAACAAGTCTAGCAAGCTATTTGCTTATGCAGGTCTCTTTTGTTTTATGTGCTTCCTATTAGTCCAGATCTGCATCAGTACTTAACCTTTTATGGTCTTTTAGGGTATTTCTCCTCCCTTACATGGTCATGTGTTAGCAAAGACTCTTATCATGAATTCCTTGCAACTTTATAGATTAAACCAAGTTGATATATAACCTCAAGATGTGCATGAGGTGTGATTCAATTGAATTTGCCTCATACACACATATGCTCTACTTTATTGTGAACATGCTCCTTTCTCCTATTGTATCCCCCATGTTTTTTATGCTTGCTTCTTTCCCCAAAGAAGCTTATGATAGAGTGTCGAGAGATAATAGGGTGTTTTAGAAAAGAAACACATATATGGTATATATATTGATGTGATTAAAGATATCATGTATAACAGTGTACCACTAGAGTAAGAACAATCAAAGGAGAAACTAAATCATTTTATATTGCCATAGGTTTTACATCAAGGGTTAGCCTTAAGCCGTTTTCTTTTTGCATTAGTTATTGACCAATTTATTAGATATTCAGGATGAAAGTCATATGATGTATATTATTTGCTGATGATGTAATCTTAGTTGGCGATGCTAGAAAAAGTAGAGTTTTTGAAATAGAAAGGTGGAGATAGATTGTCGAAACTAAAGGTTCTGCAATCAATAGAACAAAAACAGAATATATGGAATGCAATTTTAATAAGTGTAAAGAGAAAAGAGTCTATAATACATATTGATAGTCAAGAAATCTTTAAATGTAAACACTTTCTTTATGTAGGACTAATCATTTGTTATAATAGTGAGAATGAGGATGATGTCCATCAACTTAAATCAGAATGCTTAAAATGGAGGAGTGATTTCTAATGTAATTGTAGAATACCTAGGCTCCCGTATCTGTGTTTGACACTTTCCGTGTTCGTGTTCGACACTTCTTGGACATTTCTTAAATACATACATACATTTATCCAGACGTGTACTTAATTATATAAGTTATTTTAGTTTAAAAAACTCATGACAAACTTATTGGACATACATCGTGCACTTCACCTCAAATTTATGCAACTCGTTGGACTCGGGACACGTTCGTTTTAGCACATACGTAGATCATAAATATGATTTTAGAAGGTTGTTTGGATATCTAGTTAAAAAACAAGTGGTTTTTCAATTTATAATCTACTTTATGAGAGAGACATAAAAATGGTATAGGTAACATGCGAATGAAAACTAATATCGATCTCATCTAGATTATTAATTTTAATATGTATCTATACAGCAGTGTCTCCATAGTCTCCATATCCTACTCTTTACTAATTTGCCGCCAACTAGTAGAAAAATGCCCTCATTTTTGACAGTCGGTCCCATCAAGAATGGTTAAAAACTCGTCAGAATGTAGATTCTCTACGTCGGTAAATATTCCGTCAGGAATGTTTGTGTGATGAGCGCTCGTCGGGAATACGTATTCCTGAAAGCGTAGAGTTGATAGCGTTATCTTGACGGGCATCTGTTAGTAATGACCAGTTTTGATGGTAAGTGCCATCAAGAAAGTTTAAATATTCTTGACGGTGTCGTTGTCGACAATGTACAATCCTGATGGTGGTGCCATCAACAATGTTTATACATTCTTGACGGCATACGTTGTCGTAGATTGCTGGCGGCTATTGCCATCAAGAATGTGTTCTTGATGGCAATTGCCTTCAGCAATCTACAATGTTGACGGCGTATGTTGTCAAGAATGTTACATATTAACTAGAAATATTGAAAGTTTCCCTGTATATTGCAGATTTTCATGTACAGAAAAACACAAATTTCGCTGATTACAGAATAATATAGCACAATCTATAATGATCCACAAAAACACAAACCACGATATCAAATACCTTGACACTACAGATATCTCATATATTCAACAAACACAATGAAACAAAGATCAAATATCCACAAAGTACTCAGCAACGCGGAATACACAAATATCCATAACTAAAAACATGATTACAATGTTTTTAGAAACATTTCAATATCCCCACAAGCAAGTCTAAGCCATAAAGTCGTACAAACTTGATAAACGAACTTGCAGATCACATATTTGTATGTCCGAGATACAAAATTTTAAAAACTCACTAAGCGAGGCCTTGTGCCTCATCCATATCATCTCGATTGTTGGCGGTGTCTCATGTCTATGACTGGACTCCCATCGGCATCATCACCATGCTAACCGCAAAATAAATGCATATCAGTATCACATATTTTATGTGTTGTGTATAGTGACATGTGTTATGTACATAAATAAGTATGCTTGTCCACTACTTTGTCCATCGTGGGACCCGTTGGTAGTAAACGACATTTGTGAAGCCAAAAAATGCATCGGTGACGTGAACACCAACGGATCAACCTTATTTTTACAACACTTCAAGATCTGGTTGTAGACTACCCCTCTAGTGGCACTAGAAGGGATTGCGGACATGCACTCTACTGAGATATCCATCAATATATCCCAGCAACTTGACCCTCCAAAAAATTTATAGCTGACGAGACGATGTTGAATGCCTTGTCAGAGTACACTTGCTGCATGTACGAGGGTGTCATGGGGGTGCTGTCAGGGTCTCAGGTCTTTTGGGCTGGAATGATCTGGATGATCTCTGAGCTCCCACTCCCATTCACCTGTCCCTCTTCTTTTTAGGCGCCTAAGACCAAGTCACGCATCCTATAGTTCTTCTTACACAGTCTGTGTGGGTCCTGACTGCCTTTGACTCTGGGAGTCTGGTCAAAAGTGGCATCGAAGGCATCCTAAGATATAAAGAAAATAAAAAGACAACCAAATTACTTGATTCAGAGACCATAAACATACTTCATACTTTACGGTCATTCCTTTATATAATTACATTACCTGCAAAAGTTTAACTTTTTGATCTTTTGCCTTCCTTTTGTCAGTATTAGCATAACCCTCGGTTGCACTAAAAGCTTTCTTGAAGAGTATAGGGAGCGGCATATAGGGAACTTTCCGAGATTTACATATTTCTTATTGAGTTTTACATGTATAGTGAAATATATGCATAGGTTCATATCACTAAAGAAAAAAAGGCCAAACACATCTATAGTGAAATATATTCCTGTGTGGCTGATATCCCTACCAAAATATTTCTCAAGTAAATCCCGATAAATTCTTCAAGAAGTCAACAAATGCTTGCTCCAAAGTCGTGGGGGAAGGTCGAATTGAAAATTTGAAAGGAGAAAGAAACTGTTTCAAGGTATACGTTTCATTTGAATTTGAGTTTGATTAATGGAGCTTGATTTCTTCTTCCTACTAATATTAGTATCAAAAGTCAAAGTAGATAAAACACCTTTAGTATGAGGAAATCTGGTTCATTATTGACTCCATCCAGGTGAGAAAGTAGCATTTGATCTGCTATAAAAATACAACTTTACAAGCAGAAATGTATCTAACTACCCATGAAAAGAGTTAAGATAACTTGCGAATGCTGTAGAAGATCAAATAATGAGAATTGATGTTGCAGAAAAATGCAGCTATAGTACACCATTATTATCAAATAAATACATGTTTTGTTAGCTAATGGAACTAAAAATAAAACCAATATGACAAAGAAACCAACCAGCATTAGAACAAGGCATCTATGCATGAAAATTTAACTTACGGATTCAAACTAAGGTAATGAGCAATAAAAATACAACTACAAGTAGACATCCATCTAACTACTCACAAAAATAACTCAATAAATTCGAAACAATTTGCAAATGCTGTAAGGCAACAACTTAGTAGAACAATGCCTCTTCACATGAAAAAAAAAATATAACTTGATGACTCAAACTAAAATAATAGGTTTTAGAATTTCAATTTACCACAAACCTGCATTCTCATTATCAAAGATTATCAAATCTGCATTCTCATTATCAAAGATTATCAAAAAAATCACAAAAGACCCTAGTTTCAGATGAGTATTTGTAATTGTTTAAGAACTAATGCACACCAAAGTTCCTGGATATCATTTCTAGTTTATATATATGATGGATGTAGAGTTCAACCTCCCTTTTCATGTTTGCCAGAGGCGAATCAAGTTATATTGGAATTTATTCTCGAAATAAAAAATTAAGGTTAAAAGAAGGAGGGTTGTTTGTATTGAGAAACTAAGGCTAAAAGTTTGATGAGTATTCATACCTCCTTCCTGCAATAATAGCCTTTGATTTGAGCAGAGGATGGGGATCCTGTTTGGTGGTTATATCCCTTCTTATTGCGGTTATCTAAATTTCTTTTGCATTTATCCTTCAAAAAGAACAAGGATCTTAGGACTTTGAAAATAATGTTCAAGGTTCACAATTAACTGAATCAAGGCTTAATTGGTGGTATCTCTGGTCCGATAATATTAAAAGAGCAGCGAAGTGATCAACGTCAATTCTCTTATCTAGCGTCAAAAACCTCTCCCAGTCATCTTTGATATTCTTATAGTATTCATTTTGATCTCATGCTTCCATTCCCTTAGAGCATGATTAAACTTTACATATTTTCCAAACAAGTACTGCTAACTTAAAGGATTCTCCTCGATGTTGTAGTGTCTAAGCAAATGGACATCTATATAAGAAGTCTCTTTTTCATATACCTTGTCACCATTCTGCAATAAGTTGGCATCATTTTTTGAGATTATTTGACTTTATTGAGCAAACCTTATCTCTGACTGAAAAGATTATATCTAGTAAGACTGTTTTTTATGAGACACATGAATAAATTAGTGCAAGTTACCATAATCTGCCACCATACATGCTCTAGTGTATCAAAGGGCAGCTGGTCTGGCTTGAAAAAGGCGTTGGCATAATCACGTGTCCTTGTTAGAAGCCCTTCATATGTGTTGAACTTGTTGGCCCATTTTCCAATTGGAATGTTACAATAGCATGAAAGCCCACCCAGGGTAATTTTTTCTTCTCTTCATTAGGTTGGCGTCCCGGCTTCTTATACACTACCCCACCTACAAAGCTAAAGATAAGTAAGTGTATTACTGGATGAAAAAATATTATACAATAATTAATCATTAAATTTACTCTTGATCCTTTCCATGTCACAAGTCGCATTAGTCACTATCTTTAATGCTCTCCTCCCACTGGTCTGGTAGTTGTTGTGCTGCCATGTTTTTTCTTTTTTTTTGTGTGTGCATGTTTGCGTCTGTAACCATCCGCAACTGGTGGTAAAGGCATAAACTTGGTACCGGGCATTTTCGGAGGATTGACGGCTCTGGAGGGATGATGATGGCTTCTCGCTCTCACCTAAAGAATGAAAAATTCAGCATCTGTGCATATATCATCGATAATAAATATGCATATATCATGAATATAAAAACTCTACTTAATAGGACCGGTATTGGGAGGTAATGTCGGTGCCGGATCAGTAGGGACCTATGTAGAAGAACTTGGAGGGGGTTGTACAGAGGAACCTGAGTTTGATGGATTTGATCGTGAATGATCAGTGCAATATTTATTGGATTGGAGGAAAAATGCTCTTGCATATATATATACTATACGTTATATATGAGGTCATTTTTTTCTCCCAATCCAATATATATATATATATATATATATATCATATCTAATATATTATGTACTGTATAACTACCAATATATATAGTATATATAGATATATATTGATAACCGTACGTATAATATATATATAACCCTACACACAGCACACACACACATGAAGTCAGGGGTAGGCACATGTCGGTGCGATCCAGAGGGAACTCCCATGTAAGAAAACTGAGGATGGGTTGTACAGAGGAACCGGAGTTTGATGTGTATATGAATATCACGTACCTATACGGTATATAAACCTCTAGATAATATGTATATACTTCTATTATAACATATATAGTAAATGATGATAATAAGATATGACCTACACACACACACACCATCGTAGTTGGGGAGGCAATGTCGGTGGCCGGGATCAGTAGAGGGACCCATCGTAGAAGAAACTTGGAGGGGGTTGTACAGAGACCGAGTTTGATGGATTTGCGTGAAATGGTCCAGTGGCAATATTTATTGGATTTGGGGAGAAAAAATGGCTCTTGCATATATATACATACGGTACCCTGATAATACTGAGAGAGAGAGAGAGAAACTTTATGTCAATACGTTAAGTGAGAACATCCACCTAATTTTCTATCCCAGTGATTGATTACTCCTAGAGATCCATGCATCATCATGAAGAGACTTTTTTTCAAATGACACTCGGCAAATTTCAAAAATTAAACCTTAATACATCCGACTACTCTGAGTTGATATCAATGCTTGTGATTACATTTTGAATGTCAGTCCGTGTCATTGGAAAATTCACATCAGACATTACGTTCTGAGGATAGGAGAAATCATCAACTATGCATTCGGTTTGGCGAAATTTTCTACAATATTATCATCGTCATCTTTGCCAGAAGGTTGAACATAAACTCTAGGATCTTTGTACAAGACTACCAACTCATCTTTAGTTTAGGATCTTTCACATAAAAGCATTGTGACACTTGGGATGCAAACATTAACTTTTCATCCTCGTTTATTTTTCTATCAAGATTGACAATTGTACACTCATAGCAATCATTTTGCTTATTTCCAGGATACCGACGAATCTTAAACATCATGTATCTGTGTTCATGTGTGCGCCCATAGCCAATATCTTCTAATTGTCCGTAATATGTTATATTAGTTTCAACTAGATTCTAATCTCTTATGTTTGAAAAACATTCTCACGAAAAGGTGGTCATGATACCATTGGTCTGTGCTACTTTTGATTCATCTACCTCAACTGTGTGAAATTTGTATCCATTTACTTAGTATCCACTACAATGGTGTGCTGCATAATAAGGATGCTCTGCATGATCCTTTACTTCTTCTGATGTTGGATTACCAAGTACAACTTGTTTGCTAACCTAAGGTCAACATTAAAAAATAACATTCAAAACATTTTCGTCTTAAATTTTATGCAAAAAATTTAGGCAGTGTTAAATTTAACAAGACTTAAAAATTCTTCACTCAAAAAGAAACTCCTTCGCATGTTTTTCTTTAATGTCATGTGTTGTTGTGTTGCCAGTTATTTCATTTCGTACCTTTTACCGGATGTTGCCTATTATTATGAGAAAAAATTTTTAATTGTTAAAAGTAAATAACTTCATAGCATTCAAATATCAAGTTTTATTTTATCTTCTTGTATTTAGAGAAGATTTTTAGATTACCCAATATGTACGCATCGGCCTGATCTAACAAGTTGGGATATTTTTTTGTTTAGCCTGTGAGGGTAAAGAAGTGTGTTCTCTTTTCAAAGCTAACGAGGGGAAGGAAACAATGAAAACACTACTTAATAATATTATTATTTCACTTAACCTTTTACACAGTATTGCTTCTATTATATACACAGCGGAAAAAAAAGGTTAATAACAGATTCCTAAAATATAGGCTAATAAAACGAGAAGGAAGTTAGCTATCTAAAAGGATCTTAACAAACAGATTTTCCTGTTTAAATTAAATCTAACAACCCTGCTAACACTCCCCCTTAAGTTGGACAATACAAATTATGCATTCCCAGCTTGTCTACTAGTCTTTTGAAGGTTGGCTTAAACACTCCTTTAGTCAACAGATCTGCTGTTTGCTCAGAGGTTGGAACATATGACATACAAATTGTTCCTTCTTCTATCTTCTCCTTTATAAAGTGTCGACTTCCACGTGCTTAGTTCGGTCATGGTGGACAGGATTATGTGATATATTAATGGCAGCTTTATTATCACAGAAAATCCTTAACGGCATTTTGACAATCATTTTTAATTCCTCCAGGAGTAACTTCAACCAAAGCACTTCACAAACACCATGAGCCACTGACCTCAATTCTGCCTCAGCACTACTTGCAACCACAGTCTGTTTCTTCTCCACGTTACCAAATTACCCCAGACAAACGAACAATATCCAGAGGTAGATCTACGATCATTGACTGACCCAGCCCAATCTGCATCTGTGAAAATTTCTACCATGCGGTTTTCACTTTTCCTAAAAAATAAACCCCTCCCAGGAGTTCCCTTTAAATACTTAAGAATCCGATAAACAGCCTCCATATGATCAGTAGGAGCATGCATAAACTGACTCACATTGCTTACTTCAAAAGCAATATCTGGTCTAGTGTGTGACAAATAGATTAATCTTCCCACCAAACATTGATATCTACCTTTGTCCACCAGAGTTTATGTCTAATTTAACATTTGGATCAACAGGAGTATCCAATGGCTTACACCCCATCATTCCGGTTTCCTTCAGAAGATCCAATATGTACTTCCTTTGAGATATTGAAATCCCGGTTTTATTCCTGGCTATTTCCATTCTAAGAAAATATCTCAGCAAACCCAAATCCTTCATTTCGAATTCAGAGGCCAACCTTTCTTTTAAACGCTCAATTTCTTCTGAATCGTCTCCCGTCAAGATTATGTCATCAATGTCATCAACATAGACAATGAGTATGGTTATTCTCCCATTCTTTTGCCTATAAAACAGGGTGTGATCAACATGGGCTTGGGTGTATCATTCCCTCCGGATAGCTTTAGTAAATCGGTGAAACCAAGCCCTTGGCGACTGCTTCAAACCGTATAAAGATTTTCTCAGCCGACAAACCTTTCCATTCCTCTTTTCATCATCAAAGCCCGGTGGTAGATCCATATACACCTCTAATTCTCCGTTCGGGAAGGCATTCTTGACGTCCAATTGTCTCAATGGCCAGTCTAGATTTGCCGCTAGAGATAGAAGAACTCGAATAGTATCGATCTTCACCACAGGTGCAAAAGTTTCTTGATAGTCTATCCCATATGTCTGCGCATATCCCTTTGCTACCAATCTTGCCTTGTATCGTTCTATCGAGCCATCTGCCTTGTACTTTATGGAAAAACCCATTTGCATCCAACTTGAACCTTGTCCTTGGGCTTTTGAGTCACTTCCCAAGTCTTATTTTTTGTTAACGCCTTCATCTCATCTAGTATAGCCTACTTCCATTTTGAACTCTTCAATGCAATGCCTCCTGTACCGTTTTAGGAATTTTCGAACCTGCCAGATTGGCCACCAGAGTTCGTACTGAGCTTGATAGGTGATCGTACTGTACAAAATTAGACATTGGATGTGTTGTACATGATCTCGTCCCTTTCCTGACTGCAATTGGAATGTCCAGATCAATCAAACAAGTGTTAGTATCGGTACCGGAGTCCAGATCAGACGATTGAGAGGCAGGAGGAGTCTCTGGATTAGTTTCCTTTACCGGTTCTGGATTTGTTTCCTTTACCGAATCACGTTTTGGGAATTTTTTTCTCGAGTAGAGCAGCAATGACTTACTTAGTTCTCCCCCTGTCGTTGGTGCTTCCAAATTTTGTGGATTCGTTATATGTTGAGGCTGAGCAGGACACGTTGACAAAGTCAAATCTTGTGTAGTCAAAGCTTTAGTGGGAAGGTTCGGATCTTGAGGAACAGACAGATTTGAAGAGGAATTCATAGATGTTGGATTATTTGGAGAGAAGGTCGAATTCTGTTGATTATCCGGATTTGGAGAGATTTGAATTTTGTTGACTCAAAATATCTGGAGGAGATCCGACTGGTAGGGGGCTTAAATTTGGAACCGAATTTTGTTGAGGGGAACAATGAGTGATGTGGAGGAAGGGAAATTTTGAGGCATGAAATCTGGAGCAAAGTCCCAAAAATATTGTCATGTGTCTGACTTGGAATTTGACTCTGCTTGTTTTGGAAAAATAGAAAAAATATTTGGATCATTATTTTCACACGCCACTTGAGGATAAAAGTAAGGCTGATTTTCAAAAAATGTAACATCTCTAGAAACAAAATACTTTCTTGTTTCTAGAGAATAACACCTATAGCCTTTTTGTGTTGATGAGTATCCTAAGAATATACACTTATGGGATCTAGGATCTAACTTGGTCCGATTTTGATTTTGAGTATGAACAAATGCGGAGCAGCCAAAAATTTTCAAATCTAATTCAGAGAAAAAGCGATAATTGGGATAAGATTTTGAAAGCGACTCTAAGGGGGTTTGATAATCTAAAACTTTGGTTGGCATCCGATTAATCAAGAAACATGCAGTAAGAATTGCATCACCCCAAAAACATTTTGTAACGTTAGAAGAAAACATAAGTGAGCGGGCAACCTCTAGAAGATGGCGGTTTTTTCGTTCGGAGATGCCGTTTTGTTGTGGTGTGTTGACACATGAACTTTGATGAATCAGTCCATTTTTTGTGAGAAAATGTCCAAGAACTGAGTTAAAATATTCCGTTCCATTATCAATACGCAAAACTTTGATATCTGCATTGTATTGCGTTTTGATCATGGAGTGAAAATTTTGAAAAACTTGTTCAGTTTCAGATTTGTCTTTCAATAAATACACCCAACAAACACGGGTATGATCATCGATGAATGTAATAAACCAACGTTTGTTAGTGACACTCCTAACCCGGGATGGACCCCATATGTCACTGTGGATGAGAACAAAAGGTTGAGATGGTAAATATGGCTGTGGTGAAAAATGAACCCGAGTATGCTTAGCCAACTGGCAGATTTCGCATTGAAAAACATCATTATTATTGAACAAGTGGGGAAACAAGCGTTTCAAATAAAAAAAACTTGGATGTCCTAGCCTAAAGTGAAGAAGCATAATTTTTTGTTTTCTGAGGAATTTGCTGCTGCTTGAACATAATTACTCACTGAACAATCATGGTCAAAGAAGTATAATCCAGAAAACTCCCTAGCACTCCCAATCTTCTTCTCCGAAATCGAATCCTAAAAAACACAAGTAGAGGTTGTAAATTTCACCACACAGTTCAAATCTTTTGTGATCTTGCTAATAGAAAGCAAATTGCAAGATAACTTAGGCACATGAAGTACAGCATGAAGAACAATATTCGGACTGATTTGTATAGAACCCACACCCGCAACAACAGAAAAAGTACCATCCGCAATTTTAACACGATGATGATCAGAACTAGGAACATATGAGACAAATAATTTTTCGCATCCGATCATGTGATCCGAAGCACCGAAATCAATAATCCAAGGCTCACCTTTTGTGGCTATACCACTAAAAGCCGTTAATGTGGTACCCTTTTGTGCCATATGGGAGGTACTTGAGGTGTACGTACCAGACAGAATCTTGCAAAGTTGTTCCATTTGAGCTTTTGAAAAAGTGACAACAGTATTGTGTTCCTTCTGGTCATTCTCGTTTGTGACTTGAAAGGCCTTTCCATCTCGACTCCGAGTCCCTTTTGGAACCCAATTAGAAGGCTTACCATGAATCTTCCAGCAAGTATCCTTGGTATGATATGGTTGCTGACAATGATCGCACCAAGATTGGTTCTTCTTATTGATGTGATTATCGATTCGACTTTCTGTTCCTCGAACAGCAAGAGCGGATGTCTCTACGTTTGGAGGGGATTGGCTGTTGTTCATAACACGTTTCCTGTTCTCTTCACGTCTCACTTCAGCGAAGACCTCATCGATATTCGGAAGAGGTTGTTTTCCAAAAATTCGGCCACGAACATCATCTAATTCACGATTTAACCCTGCCAGGAAATCGTATATTCTGTCCTCTACCTGCATATTGTTGTAAAGGACTCCATCTAATGGATCATTCCATTTGCAAATACGGAATAGATCAAGCTCCTGCTATATTTTCTTCAAGACAGTGAAGTATTGAGTGACCGTCAACTCTCCTTGATACAAATTTCGGGCCCTATTGCGTAGTTCAAAGATTTGAGAAAAATCCTGAAAGTCAGAGTATGCCAATTTCATATTATCCCAAATCCCTTTTGCAGTAGGGTAAAACAAGTAGGAATCTCCAATACTGTCTTCCATGGAATGAATCAACCATGCCATTACCATAGAATTCTGTATATCCCAATTCGGATAAGAGGAATCTTTGGGATCTGGTTTACTTATGGAGCCATCTAGAAAGCCGAACTTTCCCTTTCCTTGGATGACTAGTTGGACCGACCGAGACCACTGAAGGAAGTTTCTTCCATTCAGTTTGTGTGTCGTTATTTGCAGGGATATGTGTTCAGAATGATTTGCAGTGGGCGCAATTGTAGAGGTTGATTTAGAGTTTGCAGACGCAAGCTCAGAATCATCGCCTCTGCTTGCACTAGTTGTGGTCATGGTGACCTTTGTTTCCCTCAACTCAGCGTTAGATCTTTGGTCGCTCTGATACCATCAAAGCTAACGAGAGGAAGGAAACAATGAAAACACTGCTTAATAATAATATTATTATTTCACTTAACCTTTTACAGAGTATTGCTTCTATTATATACACAACGGAAAAAAGGTTAATAACATATTCCTAAAATATAGGCTAATAATACGAGAAGGAAGTTAGCTATCTAAAAGGATCTCAACAAACAGATTTTCCTGTTTAAATTAAATCTAACAACCCTGCTAACATCTTTATTATCAACAATTTCCTAATTTGGAATCAGTGCAACCCGCATAAAACGAGAGGCAAATAAGAGACATTCATTGGCCACATAACTTCTAGCTATTGAACCCTCTGGACGAGCTTTATTATGAACTTGGCGTTTCAGGAGGCATAAATATCTTTAAAAAAACTATCAGTTACTTATGCATGCGTAACACATCGATTTTAAATGTATGAGGAAAAGGTAGTTAACCTCTCCATTGGATACATCCAACGATATTGGGTTGGTCCTACTACATAAGCCTCCTCTGCAAGATGCTATGTAAGATGTACAATCACCAATGTTTTAAATGTTGGATGTGGGGTTCATGTCGGACGGTTAAAATTCATGTCGGATAGCGAAAATCGGGGATATATCGGGAGACATGGACTAAATATCAAATTGTCACATCGGATGGTGCGTATATGTATAATATCATGTCTCAGACGACATGATTCTACAATAATTAACAAGACAACAAATATGGATTTAAACAACCAATTATATTTACATATTTAATTCAATTGCATATTTAAATCAATTTACACTAAAAAATAATTAGTTTTCTTTCAAGTTTATTAGTAGTAGCATGATGTTTATTGTGCATAATGTGATTTATTTGTTAATATGAAATATAGCTGTTATGTAGTGCATGAGTTTGCAGTTCTAGCATTTGTTCCTTTGGTATCGGTTAATAGTTTGAGATAGTAAATTGGTTAAATTTTCAAGTTTCACTTAACCATTCTATCAAATTCCTTGTACGCATGCTAAGCAAATTTCACTAAACAATCATGAACTCCAAGGGTTTTATGAAAATTACTCTAAACTATCTTTGTTAAAAAATTATCACAAATTTCAAATCGGACCATGTAATAAATATCAGGAATTTTATTAATGTTGTATAAAACTACCAAAAATTTCAAAAAACGTTACTAAACTACCATCAACTTCATGTTGTTCTCAAATAAACCCTATGAACTTATACTTATCGTAAAACTAAAACAAGGCGAGAGAGAGAGAGAGAGGAAGAAAAGTCATGGACTCACGTACCTGACGGCTGAGAGAGAGAGAGAGAGCGAATGAGATGAAGAAAAGTAAACGATTCATACCCGACGGCTGAAGCTGAGAAAAGCTGGAGCTTTGGCTTCCGATGGCGCATGGAAGAGAGAGTGGAGAAGGCAGCACCAGTGATGGGTGGATTCCAATGTCGCAGGGAGGCAGCCGGCGATGTGAGGAGAACGAAAGCAAGAGAGAGACGAAGAAGATGAAGATGGCTGCAACCCTAGCTTTTTTTGTTTTTTCTTTCTATTGGGTTCGTAAAGAGACCCGTAACATTAGAACGTGTCAAATGAGTTTGGGTTTTCATCACTAAACCCAAACCCAATAAAAAATAGCTTTAAACCAAAAAAAGGCATATTGGTCGATTTTTCAAAGCTGAAAAATTGACCGATACGCTCAATATGGCCCCGACATATCCTACTTTCTCCCGAAAGCCGACATACGACTTAAAAATGCTCGACATGTGTTGCTCGAGCCCTCAATCCGATATGTCGGCCAACATGTTCGACATGTCGGCCGACATTTAAAACATTGACAATGACTATAGAAAATGTTGGAGGAAAGAGCATCTCCATTTCGGAGAGTGTTTCTGATACGATTTCCTTAAGGATCTTAAAGTGAGACATCTATAACGTTGGAGCATAGGTTCTTGAAGCATCCTCAGAATTCAATTATAACATCCACTGTTTTTTTATCCTGCATAATGTTGCGAAGTGCCACGAGGGCAATTGATTAAGGACGTGACAATCATGAGTTTTAAGTCCAATTAGTTTCCTTTCTTGAACCTGGACACTCTTTGATATGTTCAAAGAGTAACCCTCAGGCAGCTTCATTGATTTGAGTATCTGGCAAAATGTTTGCATCTCAGTCTTTGATAATGTAATGCGATTTGAAGGCAACTCATTTATCTTGTTCGCCAATCTTCTTCTGATATAGCTCTTCTCGGTTGTTCAATGCACTTAGATCCTAATGAGCTCGAAGATTGTCTTTTGATTTTTTTAGCGTATTGCAATAGTGTTGATACAAAATTGTCACAAATGTTTTTTTTTCAATATGCATGACGTCTAAGTTGTGCATAGTTTAAGCTTTTGCCAGTAAGGTAGCTGAAAGAAAATGTTGTATTTCATCCTGTAGGCAATTTTATGGCTTCTTTCTCGACTTTCACCCTCTGTGTCGGTCTCTTTGATTTACGTACCTTTTTGTCTTCTGCATGTTCTTCACTCCAAGTAAATGCTCTTTTGAATATCGTTTGTTTGATTTACGTACCTTTTTGTTCTTCTATAAGTTCTCAACATTCACCCTCTTTGATTTACGTACCTTTTGTTCTTCTGCAAGTTCTTCACTCCAAGTAAATGCTCTTTTGAATATCGTTTCTTTCCGAACCTTACTTTTCATAAATCCTCAAGCATTATACAATCTCATCTCCGGATAATGAACAACGATGATTTCTGGTCTCAACTTACTTCTTGCTCTATGTTTTACTTCTATACC
Organism: Asparagus officinalis; assembly: GCF_001876935.1. Taxonomy (NCBI): domain Eukaryota; kingdom Viridiplantae; phylum Streptophyta; class Magnoliopsida; order Asparagales; family Asparagaceae; genus Asparagus; species Asparagus officinalis. The sequence goes on along the minus strand of NC_033801.1, from coordinate 62,105,600 downwards.
AGTGCATGTCTCGCAATCACCTTCTATTAAACCAATAACGAAATTTTCGACTGTATGATAGATAAAGACCTTTGAATTTCGGACCACATTGGATAAGCATAAGTTCCTTTTGTTGACTAACTAGAAAGATTAGTATAAGCTAAAAAATCATAGCAAAATAATATGGAGCCTGAATGACTTCTTAACATGAGCATCATATGTCATGACCCCCTCTCAGAGTTGTTTTAACTCATTAATTAGCAGCTCCAAAAAGACGTCTATATAATTAGTGTTATCGAGATGCGCGTCCCAGGCGTGCCCTAGGCATGAGGCGCTGCGACCTGCAGCAATCGTGCCCCGCACCAGAGGTGGGGCGCTACAGGCATGCAAGACGCGCGCCTCGTGTGCGCCTCGAGCGCTCGTCGGGCGCACCACCTTATCGCGCCTGTTTTAGGGTGGGGATTGAAGCGGGTTGAAGCGGGTTTCGGGTTGAAAGCGGGTTTCGGGTCTTGATTGTCAATAAACCCTTATGTTTTAGGGTTCTCTCCTCACTTGACCCTAACCCGCCGACCAACGTGCCGACTCTGCCGTCGCCGATTCCGCCGCCTAATATTCATGTTAGTATTTTCAGTTACTCTTTTCTTGTTTTTTTCTTTTTTCTTGTTTTCTCCTTTTGTTCTTTCTTTTTTTTTTTCAGCGGGTTTCTTTTTGTTTTCTTTTCATTTTTCTCCTTTTCTTTTTTCTTTTTTTAGTTTTTCTTTGTTTTCTTTTTTTTTTCTTTAATTTTTTCTGCTGTTTACACTTCACAGTTCACAGTCCACAATGTTGACATTGAATATGAAGATTTTCTAATTAGAAAATAGGAATGCAATATGAATATACATATTTAATGAATGAATTATGAATATACATATTTAATGAATGAATTATGAATATATATTTTGGTAGTTGTGTTTGAAGAAGAGGAGGAAACTGAGGATGATGAAATTCCACTTCAGTTGGATGACGATGATGATGAGGATGACTAGACACTGTTATTTTGTTACTTGCTTACTTTGTTTCGTAGACTTTTGCTCATGTTGGATATTATCTTGCATTGTGATTTGTGGAAACTTATGAACTTTATGTTATGCATGTTAATTAAGACTCTTTCGTGATTTAGTAGGTGAAATTATATTTCTTAGTCTTTTTATGTGATAATTTATAAACTTGTTGCTTATATGCTTCTTTGTTTTATGTTGGAAAATATTAGTTTGAATTATGCGCCTCAATTCAGTGAGGCGCGCGCCTCGTTGTGCACCTTACGCATGGTGCGTGTAAGGGACCTTTGCGCCCCGCCTTGCGGCTCGATAACACTGTATATAATTACGTGGTGCATTATTGCCTGGTATTAGTAATGGAAGTATCCTATATATGATTGTTTCATACAAAGTGAAGGCGACAAATTATAAGGCATTGATATAACAAGCCATGTAGACCACTCCGAGCTCATAAGCCCAAATGGATTGAATCTATCGTGAGATAAGTCTAGTCATTTTTGCAGTCATTAGCAAACTAAGAATAAGTTTGGTCAACATGCTTTCACGCTTATGCTTCAGCTGGATGTCTATAAGTTTCTCGTCATCTATATGTTTCAATCTAGGCACCAAGGGAAAATAGTGAAGCACCTTTGCTGGAATCTTCCTTTCCTTAAGAACAGTCTCTGTTGCCGTGTTGAATTGTGTTTGCGTTGTTCCCATCTTGACACTTAGCACATAGGACACTCCTGAAGATCCTTATAGCAGAGGATACAATTATTGGGACATGCATCAATCTTATTGTATTTAAGCCTCAGAGTGTTAACAATCTTCTTCACAATATAATATTTTCTGTTATGTTCTCTTTTCCATTAGAAATTACCTTTCGCAACAAATTAAGAAGCATATCAAAGTATTTATCCACAATTCTGCTATGGGTCTTAATACGCAAAAGCCGTAACATCTACTGAACTTTATATAACCATCATAAAGATCCTTTTCACTATTTTCTGTTAGCTTTGTTATCTACGCCAAGTCTCCATATCAGTCACATCTGAAGCATTTTTTTGCATCTTCAACATTTTGCGGAACCTCAACACTTTTGTGCAACTTCGACATTTTCTTCAACACCCGCATTCGTCTACTGCCACATTTTCTTTAACTTCCACATTGTCCATAGCTAAGATATTGTCAAGCATTGTCCGTGTATCATCTATTTGCGCACCGTCAGACGTATCGGTATGTGCCACGAGTTTCATTTCTTCAAGATATCCTTCCTCGTGATACATCCAATATTTGTACTCATAAAATCCCCATATTAAGTGTGTGGATAACTCACTTTTTTCACCAACGCTGAATTTTTACACCGATAGCAAGGGTAACACAAGAGTACACTTTAAATTCCTTAGGTCCGCCTTGGAATACCCTATGCAGGTATTTATTCCATCTTGATATCGACTGTCCATGTATCTCTCAATACGAGGGATACTGATCCATGACTTATTCGGTACTATTCTCATCTGTGTGTTATATATAACTTTTAATTAATGGAATAGCATACAAATTTATCTTGTTGAATTTTTTTCTGGACATTTACGCGATCTTAAATGATAACATCTCCTAAGAGCAAACATGCATGTATAGTTTGTAAATTAGAAAAGATTGTTATAGTTTTGTGTCATTAGGGTTTACATTAGGGTAGTTAGGTTTAGAGTAATTACAATTGCATAATATCACATGATGTAACACAAATTGCATTATATTTTAGAAAATACCAAAAAATCAGTAAATACTTAAAATTCTAGAAATTACATTATCTTAAAATTTCCCTAAAATTTCAGAAAGTTAACTTAAAATTTCAAAAAGTTACCCAAAAATATTCAAAAATCTAAACATAGAATTGCATAAACATGCAACGTCACAAATGGCATTCAATTTTAGAAAATTATCCTATATTTTCAGAAATTTACCTCTACTTATTTTAATTCTTTTCTCTACACCCTCTTACTTCCTCCTGTCTTCACTTTTCCCAGTTGGATGGAAGCAAGCCAGCAACAATTGTTGTTCACATAACTATTAATTTATATTCTTAATATTTTTATTATTCTAGGTATATAGCTCGTTTTTAGAGTTTTGCCCTTACAAATTTATGTTACGTGTAACAAACATTAGCATACGTGCTTGTAGTATTATTGTTGTTATATACGCAACGTATTCTACTCATAATTTTTTATGGTATCCATATCCTTTATTACATGTCCATATTGGCAACTCATATGTGCTGGATTTTATCAAGTTTACATTTACTTTTTACCTGTTCGGATGAGATCTGTGGTGGATTAGATCCTTCATCCAACTTCAAAATGCAATCCTTCACTGATGTAGTGAAGGTAAGTTAGATTAGTTTTATGGGTTCCTCCACTTCTCAGTACCACGAATGATATCAGTATATGGTTAAACATGATACGTACTGTATTAGTTGTCATCATTTAAACCAAGTGTTCAGATGTGGTGACAATCCTTGTAGTGCTTATTCTTAAAAAGATAACACTTATAACTGAATTCTGATTCCTGTCTACATTTCTCTATGTATCAGGTTTCTGTCAATGAGCAGTATGGAGGACATCTTCAGCTTTCATTCAATGAATAGTATAAAATGCTTGTGCATCAGATTTGTGTATAGTTCACTATACATGTAAATTGTGGAATAACACTGGGAGCGAATGGAGCCTTCTGAAAGCCTCCAGTTCCTGTTGAACTTCTGCAGATGTCAGTCGGTTGCTTATTTCATCAGGGGAAAACATCTTACAGAGGGCCCTCTGTAGAATATTGTATGGGAAGGAGAGGGTGATAACAGGCATATCAATGACAATCAGTGCAGTCATATAACTGTATTTATAGACCTCAACGATATTTGTATTATGATTGACGATATGTCATGCATCACCCTCTACTATCTATATGATACTCTATAGAGGGCTCTTTATAGTATTCCCTCTCCTTCCTCTCTATGGCAATGATCTAACCAATGTGTGTGGAGACGCATATCGATGCTGATCTCTAACAGGTGACAGCTTCATTTCTATGGATAATTTGCCGGGACAACCCTTTTGTATGTATGGGCTTTTCACTTCCATTAAAAGATGAAAAAACAGCAGGAGTGTGACAAAGAAATAAATATCGATGTACTTTATTGTACGAGAGAAGTTGCAGAAAGTTTTTTACATATGGCTTCTCTTGGGTATGACCAGGAGACCAAATTGCATCCCATTGTATATTCATGTTAATTGGCTTGTGACCTTGATCAAATACTTTAATCGTCAAAAGGAGTGACTTTTAAAGGTGATGGATACTTCTCATTGAAGATAATCAATTATTGTCCGGCGTTTTATGCAAACATGATTCGATCTTTAGAATGATGTTCACTTACAGGTGAAGGATCCCTTTTTTAAAGGGAAAAAGAGAGGGGGTTTCCCTTTGTAGTTGATATCCTCTTATATGTGAAGGATCCCTTTTTTAAAGGGAAAAAGAGAGGGGGTTTCCCTTTGTAAGTTGGTATCCTCCATTTTGGTGGAGTATCGCTTTCCATGTTAATGAATGTGAGAAACGTTATTGGTTTAGACCTGTGCAAGTTGCAACGAACAGGAGGACAGCGCGCTGGAACAGCAGAGTAAACTGATGTTTTCGCATTGGCTCTCTAGAGTCGTGGATCCTTAATTTCTTTAGGTTAGTTGCACATAGACCCTCTGTAGTTTTGCTATTGTGAATGACACCTGTAGTAAAGTTCAAAAAGATGATACTACAAGAAGCCTCCATGCAATTAGCCCTTTTCTTTTACTGATCTGTTTATAACTGTTCTTTGAACTCAAAATTAGTCCCTTTTTTTTTCCTTTTTGTTTTTGCCCGTCCCTCCTAAATTGGTCTTTTTTTTTTCATGATACTGAATTCTAACTCGAATCTCCTTCAAGGGGGAGGGGAGGGTAAGCGTCCAAATCTCTGACCTTTGTCCCAAAATTTATGCCCATCTCCTTCCAATAATGATGTTTGGATCTATTTGAGCACTTGTCTGTACCTTTTAAGCATGAGATGTCCTTGCGGGATGGTGGGAAATCAAGCTCAGAATTCATTGCTGAAGTCAAATAAATATTTTGACCGCAAAATGACAAGTAGTTTTTAGTTTAACCTTTCCGCTCCCACTTTATAGTCCAGTCAAGTGGAATCATCTGTACTAATTTATTCCTCATTTTTCCAGCGAAACAAGCAACTGGCCCAAACACCTGGATAACAATCTGCGCCATTAAAAAGCACTAGAAGCGGCTTCGTTCAGAAGAAACATAGATTAAAAAATATACGGGGGAAAAAAAGAGGCCCCACTTTTGTAGGAGAGAGAAAGATGCTCCTTCCACTCTCATTTAACTTTTGAGAGAGAGAGAGAGAGAGAGAGAGAGAGAGAGAGGGAGGCAACCATTTGGATCAGACGCTTTGCTCCGCTGCTGTAGCTAAAACCAAAGCAAAGAGTACAGACACTCAAACGTGCGTCTCCTGGCCCACCCTTATTTTGCTCCACCTCTCTAATTTTTTTTTTAATTAATACCAACACGCTTGCAAGATTTATACTAGGGATTCGCTACTACAATCAGCAACAAGTTTGGTGGTGAGTTTGTGCCAGTTCGTGGTTAGTGAATATATTAATAGCTATCTAGTTGATTAATAACGGTTCTCGTTGATAATAAGGTTTTATGTATTATACTAGTCTATAATGTTTTTTGGTTTGAGATTCTCGTTCGTGTGGAGACGCGGTTTGCAGGATTAAGGAAAGTCAAGGGGAGGATCCGGTTTCATATCGGAGACCATCGTCTTGATTTTGTGTATCCTCTTTTTTTTTTTTTAAATTCTAAAATTCCACCTTCTATTTTTAAAATTCGTAGAGGTAAAAGGTAACTGACTAGATCCAAAAATTTATGTGAAAACGAACTACACGTAGCCATCTCAAAGGCTAGTTATTTATGTTGCTTGCCTTACATGATGAAATATCTAAATGTGGCGTGGTTTTTAACTCGGTCACGTAAATCGATGCGCATCTCGTGCGCGCGCGGACACGAACTTGTTTGTTGCTCGTAGAGTACGTATAAACCAAGACGACGGTCTCGGTACGAAACAAGACCTTTCCCTTGAATTGCCTCGCTGACAACAAGAATCTCACTACTAAAAAAAAAAAAAAAAATAAAACCTTATTATTAAACAGTAAACATTATTATCACTATATTATCTTATATAAAAAACTAATAACATTTACTAACAAACCATTATTGATACTTTATTCACTAACACAAACTATCCCACGCTCATACTGCGAGTCCTAACCCCTCGCGGCGCGGCGGCGCACCCCCTCCCGCCACCGTCCCCGTAGGCCTGCTTACAAACCACACCCGGCTTCTGCACGGCGCGAGCAAACGGCACCGCCTCGGCACTTTGCAAGCAGTTGTCCCGAGGCTTCCCGCCAATCCCCCTGTTGAGCAGCAAGTCCGGCACCTCCCGCCTCACAGAAGTTGGAGTCCAGGAACAGCCTCCTCATCTCCCCTTGCTACCGTACTTGCGCGGATCCGCCCCGGAGCTTGTTATGACTCGCCGACAGCGAGGCCAGCGACGGGGAAGCAGCGAGCTCCGCCGGCAGCTCCCCGGCGATGTCGTGAACTCAGGTCGACCGCCCCACGAGCTGCTTTCCCTCGTCGACCGTCGGCCTCGGCGCCGAAACCTCGATCGAGCTTATGCTGTTGTTCGCTTAGATTCACCTGCTGGAGCGACGCAGCAGGAAGAACCAGCCTCCGATCCTGCCGGTTAACCTGTTCGCGCCAGCTCCGCTACTTCGAGGAGCTTCAGGGGCCTGAAGGCGGGCGGGGCTCACTCGCCGAGAGGGAGTTCGACCGCAGGCGAGGACGAATCAGGTTCGGGGGCAGGGCGGCCGGGACGGAGCCGAGAGCCGTTGAAGACTGAGGTCGAGCGACGCGAGGGTGGACAGGCCCAGGGGGGAAGGCGGGGATCTCGCCGGAGAGCTGGTTGTGGCTGAGGTCCAGCGTCTCGATTGCGGCGAAGCCGGCGAAGGAGGGCGGATCCCGCCGGAGAAGGAGTTGGAGGAGACGGAGAGGGTGGTTACGGAGGGAGGGAGGAGAGGAGGGGGGATGGGGCGCGGAAGCTGTTGTCGTAGAGGTCGAGGTGGGCCAGGCAGGAGAGGGAGGAGAGGCGGGGAGAGGCTCGCCGAGGTAGCGCCGGGCGGTCGAGGGTGATGGGAGGAGACGCCGGCGGTGGGCGGTGCAGGTTAGGCGCAGAGTGAAGTGGGGGTCGAGGGGCGGCAGGGTCGCGAGTGAAGTTCCAGAGGCGAGGCAGGACCAGGGGTTTATGAGGACGGTTATGCGGACTTGAAGGCGGCGCGAGGGACGGCGACGTCGAGGGGGAGGTGGTCGCGGCGGCAGGCGGGGATCGCGACGAGGACGAGGAGGATGGGAGGATGTGCGGAACAGCTCGGCGACATTGCTGTTGTTGAGGAGCGCCCGCTGTGTGTTCGATCGGAAGGTATAAGAGGGGTTTGGAGAGGACGGACGCCAGAAATTACGGCGTCAGCTCGGAGACGGCTCTGCCGACTTTTATTTCCTCTGCGTTTCCTTTAATTAATTTAATACTTTCTCTGTTTTATTAACAGGTTTATTTTCCTGCGTGCCCCTCGTATCTTCCGTAATCGCATATGCTCTCCTCCAAACCTTCAAAATTGCTAACATGCCCTCCGAACCTTCTATCGTCTCATTTAACCCCCAGATAGTTGTACTCGCGAACATGCCCCCCAAATCCTCACGGTGGGGAAGCAAGAAAGATGAAGGGGTTATGGCATTGGGAAAGGAGAGGCGGGTTATTTTGGTCAACTGGCTATTAAACCGTTAACGTAGCGAACTTCGCCAGATCAGCCGGTTGACGACTATTTTTAATGGATAACTGCTCCCCGCTATCTCCTACTTTAATGACCATTTAATCCACAATAAAAGGCCATTTAACTCCCACTTTCTTAGCCCATAAAAAGAGAAGGAGATAGTTCATTCGAGAGGCTAACCACCAGAGAGACACACGCGGGTTTCTTCTATTTCGATTCTAAAAAAAGACTGAGATATCTTCTAAGCAACCAAGTCAAAAATTCACTAATCAGCAAAAGACTCATTGTCTGAGTCGGATCGTTAACAGAGTATAAGATCGATGCTCCATCGGCATGCAAAAAAGGACCCACGAATAATTTTTTTTTCTTATTTCTCTTTTATTGTAATATGAGTTAATTATAATATAAAAGACCTGAAATAGGAAGTCGACTCCGCTAGAGACTAGCTTCTCCTCTGATGAGAAAGTTGTGTCACAGTCCAACACTAAGACCTTCGGTCTTTCGCTAAATCACTGGTCATTGAATTTGACTACGCGAAGTATACGAGGAATTTATTTCCTCAAACCAATCATCAATAGCAATCATGAGAAGATGCCACAAAATTCGCCGCGGTGTGAACTCAAAGCCCTAATTTGACCCTCGTGTGTGTAAAGGCGAACTTCACCAAAGATAGTTTGAGCTTCACTGGAAGCTAGATGAACTTCACCCAGACGAAGAAGCATCGCCCCTCGCCTTGAGCGAAGGTCAAGATGTTATTACGTCTTTGGATTTAGGACATTAGTCCACAATTCCTTTGGGTGTTCGATTTAAAGCATCTTGCAATGCTCTCTATGCTTCCTTGATAGAAGAAAAGAGTGGTGATGAGCCCTCATTTAAATTTTCACAAGGGAATAATATCGCTAATGGTGATTCATCTAACGTTGCTAAGAGAAAGTGTGGCCAACGTCTCCATAAGCGACGCTCACACACCAAAACTCAAAGCGGTAAGGTTGGCTCTGAAAAGAACCATCACCTTGGAACTACTAGTGATTTGAGAGAGTTCCTATCTCTAAAGAAAGTTCGCCAATGTCAGCATTGTGCGATCGTCAGAGAAGTGGTTTCCGCAGCTCAAAAGAATTCCCAATGCAAAGTTATTCCTGAAAAGAAATCATATTTCAATTGTTTAAGTCACGATTCTAAACCTCCAAAGATTCAAACCAAAAGACGACGTCGCATCTGAAAAGGTAAACTCCAAGAATTCATTATCAACATGACTAGTAGTTTCTGGAGATGAGAAGAAAGCACGGATAGTCCATCCAACTAGAGATATTCTCCTGGCATCAGAGCCATATTTCCAGAGACTAATGGTGTTTATCGCCACACTAGATCGAGGCAGAGAGCAACAATTCCTTTTGACTAGTCCTTCCCCCAAACACGAGCGCCATGAGTGTCATCCCAAATTGACTAACCCACCCCTATTGAGGTCTACTCAGCCATTGAGTGAAAAAAAAATGCCACTCCAAGTTTAAGTCAAGAACAACAATGGGTAGCAAATATGATGGATCGAGACGATCTTCTGGCTCAGATAGCAGCTCAGAAGAAGGCTTCGGATGAGCGATTTGAACGTTTAGAGAAAATATTTGAACAACTCTTGTCAACTTCATAACCACACCCAAGTTCTTCCAAGAGGAAATGACCAGTCATCAAATTCTCCCCAAATGAAGAACAAGCACATCATAAAGACGCGGATTCTGACCATTTGGGATCAGAGACTTTAGTGCCTCCTAAGCCAAGCAAGGAAGCAAAAAGCCTTGGAGGAAATCCAAAAATAGCTTAATGTTCTTTCTCAAGGAGCTGAGCTTAAGAATGTATGAATTACTCGACCTTACCCCATCAAGTGGGATATGATTCCCTACCCGATAAAGTTTAAGCTACCAACATCGCATACGTTTGATGGCAAAGGTTCATCGAACCAATATATCTACTACTTTCATCAATGAACTGAGAATGTAGGGGATAATGACGCCATTAAAGCGCAAGTTTTTATTATCACCCTCTAGGGGCTAGCTTTTAACTGGTTTTAGAATTTGCATGAAGGTTCAATCAAATTTTGGGCTGATCTGGAATCAAAGTTCCTCTCACAATTCTATAAGGAACAATCAGCTGTCACCATGGCTAAACTCCTATTCGGTGAGCAAAGAGGAAATAAAACGGTTAGGGAATTCATGGAGAGATATCGCAATCTGACGTTTTGATGTCAAGATATGCCTTTACCTATGTTACTTCAAACTTATCGGCACAATTTCATGGGGTGTATAGAAGCTCACATAAGCATTGTTACGGCCCACACATGAAAGGATTTGATGGAATAAAGTGAGATAGCAGAAAAATCATCAGAACATTTCAACAAATTCAAATCTCACACCAACTTCAAGGGCAATAAAGGCAAACAAGGGAAGACCTCCCAATCGAAAGCCAAAGAAACTTTTGCGGTCGAGGTCCAAAACACCAACAACTAGAAGAGGGAACTAAGAAAAAAATGTTCAATGCAATTACTTGTTCAAAGACGAACATACAGTGGCTATCTTCCATGATCTCAACAACAATAATCGGTTGAAGCTTTCCAAAGTCTGACGCCCTGAAAAAGTCGGCAAGATTGACGATCCCAACTACTATCTTTATCACAGAATATTGGGACAATCGACAAAGAACTGCTACATCCTCAAGGATAAAATTTAGACTTTTGTCGAGTCAGGGATCCTCAATCTCGAGCCTGAGTAAAAGAAAGTCACTGCAAATATGACGACTCTCCAAGTCGGCTCAATGCCAGAAATTCAAACCCAAAATGGAGTTATTTACATTCCCACAATAAGGATGGAAGTGGTCAATTATGATCAACAGAGCAAACAAAGCCAAGGCTTGGTCCCTCTCACTACAACAAGAGGACAAATGATGGGGGTACATCCCGACCTTCTCAAAGAAGAACATTGGGCTCTTCTGAAATCCAAGTCAAAGAGCAAGCATAACATGAAGTTCTACAATGTCATCTCTGTAATTATTGGAGAGGAATCTCTACGAATCTCTTCGCTTACTAACTCAGAGGAAGAGAAAATTATTATGATAGGGACAAGGTCTGGCCAAGATTATTTGAAGAATTATGAGCAATGAGGACCCTCCATGTAAAACCCATAATTTTGGATATATTATGATAAATAATAATAAATGAGTAATATTGTGATAAATATCATTTTTTGATAATTGAGTATGCTAGAAATGGATTAAATACATATAAGTGTGTATATAAGAGAACAGGAGCAAAACCATGCACAGACACAAAGTAAGTCAATCTGTGTTCTGGTCGGTCGACCGGCCTAGGCCTATCGGTCGACCGATGACACCCGATCGGTCGACTGATGCTTAGCTGCTAGTCGACCGATGGGCTTCCAGAGCTCCAGTAGCTTTCGTTTCGGGTCGGTTTTGTTTAGCTTCGACCCCAATTGTATACATGAATATATATACTCGTTTTAAATCTATTTTGATCATCTTTTAACGTGATATATCAACAGCCATCATCCCTTTCAAACCCTAACCTTATATTGTGATTTTTGGAAGAGTTCGTGATGAGTTTATCGAGAGGAGGACGGGATTCGGATCTTGGTGAAGAAGGATATTGCACGCACGTGTTTGGGAGTTCAACATGACGTTTGAGGCAAGATCATCTTCCTCCAAATCTATCCTCGGTAAAAGTTCATGTTTTTAAGTATTAATTGATTAACCTAATGCTTAAAGCTTAACCTGATGTTTTCAAAACCTAGATTTGTGATATAAAATCTTAAACCCATGAAGAGATCAGTAGAACTAATCTGTAATTTATAGAAATAGATGATCATGATCATTAGAGCAAGATTTAATTGTTAATTTACATTTTAATATGGTTTAAAACCCTAGTTTATTAATTAATTGAGAATTTTGTTAATTTGGATGTTAAACCCTAATTGTTTAGTTTCAAGAGATGTAATCATGTTTAATTAACCCTTGTTGAGTAATTGCTAAAGTTTAAATCTTGTTTTGCGTTACATGCTAATAAGAATATGTTTTTGAGAGAAATTATAAAACACAGAACCTGAGAAAACCCGTAACAGTGTAATCGGTCGACCGATCCTAAGTGATCAGTCAACCAGTTGTGTTGTCCAGGGAATCCTTTTTGTTGTGGATCGGTCGACTGACTGGTGATGACCAGTCGACCGATAAGGTCTTGTTCGAGTGCACTTTGTGCACGTTTGCCGTTGACCGACTGATGCCCCAGGGGCAGTCGACCGACATTCTTTCTTTGTTCATTTGAGGTGTTTTCTCTTACATGTTTAATCATGAACACGGGGTTCGAGCCGTACGAAGACACACGTGCAACCATGGGTGTACATGAATAGAGTTGTAACACACATACACGGATATCCCGAAGAGGATTATTACATGTATTGCTTTGATCATGTTTGAGATAATAATTAATTATAATGTGTATGCATGTATATCGTTGATGAGCACAACTCAGTACTACTTGGGATAGTGCATCGATATGCTGTTAGTACATGCCATTGAGTCGTGATTTTAGGATACCTGATTTGGTAGTTCGTCCTGCACGGTGATGCGATGAGGCTAGAGTGTTGTACTTCTAGGATATCTAATGTGGTAGTTCATCCCGTCCGGTGATGCGATGAGACTAATGAGCCATATACATATTTAGGATGCTTGATGTGGTAGTCTGTTCCGCATGATAATACAATAAGTTATAAAACCTTACGAGATATTGTATTATGATATATCTGATAGCCCGAGTCTTTGGCGGAAGCTATTTATGAATACGATTCATCACTGAATTATATTATGATCGGATTTACTTCGCGTTTAGGAGTTACAGGAGATCTAGTTCTTGTATCCACATCATCTACCTAAGGGTAGCGCGAGTTATATGATCGATATTTTATGATATTACGACAACTTTACTTTTCTGTTTTTCTTTCATTTATCTTTTATTCTTAGTTTGGAATTAATATTTAGCGATTCAAAATTTGAGACATATGGTATATACATGAGTGTTTTCTTGTTTTGATTATTTCGCTCGACGTACTACGTCTCGTGTTATGGGTTTCTAAATATTAATCCTATATAGATACAGGATAAATAATTTAGGTAGACTATGCATAATAGATAGATCATTCATCATATTTAGTAGCCCTTCCCCTGAGGCGGATGAAGATGATATTGCTAAAGCACTCTGACGCTGTTGTTGTTTTCCTTTTTGTTTTTCCTTTTTTTCAAGTAGCAGATCAGAGTGTCAGAGAGCCGCAGGTTGATGGATTTACAGCATAGTCGCAGTTGCTTATCTTTAGTAGTTGATACTCCACAGTCATTTATTTATGGTTTAGTTGATCATTAGACTTTTATTTCATTTTGAGAAGGCTGAGTGCCTCAGTTAGTTTTCATTTGATTCTATGTATTAAGTTACTTCACATTTATTTTAGACATTGGTTGTATTTTATTTTACTCAGATTGGGACATGATCATATATATTGGATATTTCTTTCTATGTTATGTCCATTACATTTATTTCTCTTATTTTTCCTGTTTAGTACCTACACTTGTCATTGAATTCACTAGAGAGATATGACTGTGATGGTGAAACATGTTATTGCACAGTGTAGGTGCATGACAGGTTTGATATCTTTGGGTTCACCTTGGACTGCATCCTTGTGTGAAACCAGGAGCATCACACTCTAAGAAACCTGAACTGACCAAACAAAAAGAGACTTAATTCAATAAAGCCTTACAATGTTCATTGGACAATTTTAAAGGCCCATTCTGGTATGATATCATGGCTCAGTTAGCCAATATCCAGGCTGTATAACTTTATTCAAACTTCTACTCGTTTGTCTAAGAAAACAAGAGAGACTTTGAAAGAAGCCCTTAATCAGTGAGACATTCCTTGCCCATATGATTGAGCCTATTTAAGATGTAGAATACAAGCAGTGCTATTAATATTAATGGCAGACATCTTATATCACCTTCACACCAGATGACATGCTCATCAAAGACCACCATCATAACCGACCCCTTTACTATAGTTGGTATGTGGGATGGACGAAGGTCGAGAGGATTCATATCGACCCAAGCTCCATGTTGAGCATAATTCCATAGAGACTTTTGAGCTTTTTCGGTATTCCTCTTCACAAACTCTCAAAGACTACCGCTACTATATTCGACTTCAACTCTAGTAGTAGCCAATCTCTTTGGAAGATCCGGCTAAAGTACCAAATTGGTGATTTGAAGATGAAAGTAACTTGTTATGTCATTGATGTTGAAACCCCCTACAATCTTCTCCTTGGACGACCTTGGATTCATCCCTACATGATCATTCCATCAACTCTTCATCAATGTTTTAAATACATCAATGAGTAAAGGTTCAACAAAAGGTCGATACTGAAAAGCATTCCTTTAAAGGGTAGAGAATTACTTCATCGACTCTCCCTTGTATGATAAAAATCATACGATTAAGATTGTCCTCTTTAATGATAAAGACAGTGACAACGAAGCAGACGATGAATCAGAACTAGGAAATGGAACTACTTGTAATTATCCTTAAAGACCCATGTAATGACTAGTCAGCCGAAGACCAGGGCAACTAGATCTTTAATAAAGAAGAGTTTGCTTATTGACTATTCTGTAGAATCTAAAAACTCAAGAGTTAAAACTTTGATGTCTAGGCAAGCTTTAGAACTAGTATTGTGCATGCGTATACATGAGTCGTACTCGACGCATCAGCAACTGGGCAACCAAGAGGATGCCACATTCATGATCCAAGCTAAAATAGACGCCTAGAACCCGATTATCTTTGGAAAAGTCGAGCTACGACCTCAATTATCGAGCTTAGATTAGGAACTCATAGGAATACCAAAGTTCTCTCGTTATAGCCAGCAATCTCAGCATATAATGATAAAAATAGGGTACAACTTCGCCTAAAAATAAGGATTGAATTTCAACCAAGAACTGAGAGTCCCTCTAATCCATTTCAAACGCTAACATCTCAAATGCTGATGAAGAAAGGTGTCCATTTGTTTGGGATGATGCTTGCAAAAGAGCTTTTAGTAAGATCAAGAATTACCTTATGAAGCCACCTGTCTTGGCCGCACCAATATCAGGTAAACCTTTCCTAATCTACGTTAGGATCATGAACCACTCCCTTGGACCATTTCTTACCCAAAAAAATAACGATGGCCACGTGCAAGCTATTTACTATTTCAGCTTGACTATGGATGAGCATCGCTATAATCCAATTGAAAAGGAATGTCTAGCATTGGTCTTCATAGTTTAGAAAATACAACATTACCTGACTGGTTAATCCATTCATGTCATATCAATAGTCAATCCTCTATAGATACTCACAACGAAATTTGGATCGATAATCTCTAGTTTAGCCAAATGAGCAATATTGTTTTCACAGTACGATATAACATTCATACCCTAGAAAGCGATTAAAGGTCAGACAATACCTGACTTTTTGGCATATCATCCCATCCCCAATTCTTATAAACTCCATAAAGACATCCCAGATAAAGCCTTCGAGTCAAATATTACATTGAACAACCCGACATAGTAACTTTACTGTCAAGATGTAACTGTAGAGGAGAAATTGTTGTAGGAGTGGGGGTAGTGCTGATCAATCCCTATGGACATGTCCTTCCTCAGGCTTATTCATTGACCAATCTATATTCTAACAATGTGGCCGAGTATAATACGCTCATAATTGGCCTGCAACTCGCTTAAGATATGAGTGCCAAATACCTTGAAGCCCGTAGTGATTCTGAATTGAGCGTCAATCAGATCAAAGGAGAATATGAGGTCCACCACAATGACCTTATACCATACCATGAAGTGGTAATGAAGCTCGCTTAATTACTCGAAGGCTTTTACATTAGTTATGTAGCTCTCCTCGAAAACACTCAGGTGAACGCTTTGGAATCCCTCGTAGCCACTCTCACCTTGACTCCGAACTCTACCAAGCACATCACAGTGGCTAACCATTAGTTATGCTCCCTAGAGCAAATTCTAGAAGCCAACGAAGTGCGTGTTATGCCAACTCACTTTAAGGCTAATGATTGATATTTCCCGATCATTGATTATATCTTACATATAATATTACCAAATAATCTAAAGCGAGCAATCTCTATTCAAAGAAGGGATTCATGCTTCTTCTATAATTATGCTACATAGACTTTGTATCGTCGATCATTTGATGGTGTGCTCCTCTGATGTCTATCACCAAATGAAGCTTGAGAGACACTCAGAGAAGCCCATGAAAGAGCATGTGGAGCTCATCAACCAGGTCCCTAACTTTAGGACGGACTACTTGTTAAGGCTATTATTGGCCAATAATGATAGTAGATGTAGTGGCTTATGCTAAGCAGTGTTATGCGTATCAAGTCCGTGCTGATTTTTTACATCAATCTCCAAAAGAATTGCATTCAATTGTTGACTCATGGCCATTCGAAACATGGAGCATGGACATCATAGAGCCAATTAGATTACTTTCCGCTAAAGTCCATCGATTCGTTCCAGTCATCACTGATTACTTTTCTTAATGGGCCAAAGCGGTTCCACTTAGAGAAGTCAAGACATCTCATGTGGTCAAATTCTTAAACCACTATGCGGTTTATCAATTCAGCATCCCTAGAAAGATTGTCCATGATAATGGTCTATAGTTTATCAGTCGATTGTTCTTAAAATTCTGTAATAAATTTAGAATTCAAGATGTGACTTCTATTCCATACAACCAGTTGTTAATAGTCTTGCTGAAGCTTTCAATAAAACCATCATCAATCTTCTGAAAAAAATTCATCTTCTTCAACTAACGAGATTGGGATGAGAAACTCAAAGAGTGTTTGTAGGCTTATTAAACAATAGTCTGCACTCCCTCTAGCTCCACACTTTTTTTCCTTGATCTATGGATATGAAGTTATGGTACCATTGGAAATTCAGATATTATCATTAAGAATCACTCTTATCAAGGAGATGACAATAGAAGAACATTATCGGAAGCGTCTCTAAAAACTAGAGATGCTAGATGAATTGAGACTATAAGCTTAGCAACAAATTGAGATCTACTAGTCATAGATCTTAAGAGCCTTCAACAAGAGAGTCAAAGAATGATCCTTCAAAGAAGGCGATGTAGTATTATCAGTTCGTCGACCAATGATCATAACACACAAGACTAAGGAAAAATTCCAACCCAAATGGGAAGGACTATTTGTAGTAGAGACTTACTCGGATGGAGCATATCGCCTAATGACCAAAAATTCAATAGACTCATGGCACCAATCAATGGAATTTTTTTTAAGAAATATTACCCTTGATTTTATCCAATTTCATCTCCTTACAGAGATTCTAGTCACGTTTAAGTTTCCAACTCTGACCATAAGAATAAATTCCCAACCTTTATAGTTGATCATCCTAATCTAAAATCCAATCAAAATCCCTAACGAGTCATCATGTTAACATCACACCTCTGTTTGGCTCTAAATGTCTCATCATAGTCATGTTAACATTACATCTCTGAACGGTTTCCATTCTAGTGATCCGATCGATTAGCATCACATTTCTATTGGACCACTTTGTTGACCGGTTAACATTACATCTCTGTCAACATATCTTTCCGAATTCAGCCGGTTAGCACCACACCTCTGTCAATCCATCCTTGCCAAAAATCGATTAGTTAACATTATACTTTCATCGATTTTCTACTGTTAAGTTAACATTACACTTCTAAACAGTAATCATTGTTTGAACTCCTTTAAAACTGATCGGTTAATATTACACCTCTGTCGGTCATTTTGTTTGACACGTTAATACTACACCTCTGTCAAATACTCTAATATTGTCATGTTAACATTACACCTCTGAACAATACCAACTTAACCAAATTTGATATGTTAACACTACAATCTATCAGTTTGATTTTATCATTTTTCTCTCTAGCAAGATATCAATACGATACGTTAACATTATATTTCTAACGTATGCATATCAAAATAGGGAAAAAGTTCTTTTATTACTGAAAGGAGTGATCTGCTAAAAAAATAATAAAGAAAATACAAATAAAAAGAGTCTATTCATGCAATACATTCAGCTATCCTAGAATCCCTAGATTCGTGAGTAATTTTTTGGACCCTATAAAACCCCAAAAATTTATGTTAATATAATTAATATGAGATTAATTATGATTTATAGATATTTATTT
Organism: Asparagus officinalis; assembly: GCF_001876935.1. Lineage (NCBI taxonomy): Eukaryota > Viridiplantae > Streptophyta > Magnoliopsida > Asparagales > Asparagaceae > Asparagus > Asparagus officinalis. The sequence goes on along the minus strand of NC_033801.1, from coordinate 62,087,419 downwards.
TGATAAATATAGTTAAATGAGGCATGAGTATGGTACCATGTGTTTTGAGTATAAACAAGTTCATTTATGAGAAAGAAAAGAGTCGAAACATGCACAATGGCCAAAGATGTGTAACTGGAAAATTTTAGTCCGGTCGACCGCTGTGGTCGATTGTAGTCCGGTCGACCTTCACGGTCGACCGCGAAACCTGCAAAAGTCAGATTCCTGTTTTGAGTTAGTTTTGGTTTTCTAAAGGCCATATTCGTTTTCCCTGGTTTATATATCAAACTTTCATGAATTTTCTCAGTTTTCTAAGAACCCTAACAGCCACCAAACCCCCACAAACACTAATTTGATTCTTGGAGAATATTGGAGACTTTTAAGTGGATTTTTCGGGTGATTTTGGCTTTTGGATTGGAGATCTGCTTTAGCTTAGCATCCTAAAATATTTTTCTATAAGTTTCAGGCAAGTTCATCTCTGCTAATCCCCCTCCTAGTTTTAAAAATGTTTTTTAAAGAATTTTTAACATGTTTTATAGAGCCAAATTCTTTTGTATTATATGTATAAAGACTAGGTCTTTTCATGTTAAAAAGTTTGTGAACGAATTTATAGAAGTATGTACGATCTAAAAATGATTTAAAACATGGTTTAATCTGAAGAAAGATGATTTGTTCTTCGTTTCGAGTTTTTATGCATGACTTAGGGTTTTGAATATAAATTTTATGCAAATAATCATGCTATATATGTTGAGTTTGTTTCCAGAAGTTTTTATCTACTGTAGACATGCTCTTATGTAAGTTTTATGTTGTTTTAATCATGTTTGAATCACCTAAACACGACGTGAACACGACACACACAACTAGATTGAGAATCTGGAATATTAGCCCACGATCGACCGCGTCATAGCGGTGGTCAACCGCGTGCAGGACAAAGGTCTAAGTAGGCTCTAGAACCCATCACGGTCGACCGCCGTTCTTGTGCGGTCGACCGCCACACAGTCTGTGGCCCTGTGCATGTTTTGTTCGACTGTTGAGTTTTCAAGCTAGTCTCTCGACCTTGTACTGTTATGATAAAATGTTTATGAGCTGTTTAATATCTGAAATGTTAGTAAACACCAGATATGGACACGTACACCAAGATATGTACACATATGTTTAAAATATGATGTGTTAACATGATAAATAAGAAAAATACACAAATACTATGTTTCCAGAATAGGAAGATGAAACCTATTTTCGCAGGACGATTGAGTAAGAATATTACAAAAGTATCGTCATTTTATATTTCCAGAATAGGAAGATGAAACCTATTTCCACAGGGCGATTGAGTAAGAGTATTACAAAAGTATCGTCATATTATGTTTCTGGGATAGGGAGATAAAACATATTGTCACAGAACGATTGAGTAAGAATATTACAAGAGTATCGCTAATGTTTAAGAGATGCACATTTCTAAGTAATATAAATTATAGATTGGTTTCCATTTTTTTGAATACCCGCGAGTGGGGTGCTTTCTCTGAGACCGTGACTTACACAACATGGTTTTTGGTTGGCTTTTGTTTGGATGAGTTCCTTTTATGTTAGATCCATCTACCTAAGACTAACCAACTACCCATCCTTATCCTCTATGTTCTTGACAGCCCATCTTTTTATCTCTGTAGAGTCGAGATATTTGTTCTACATGTTTGAGGTTTGGAGTGTTTTCCTTTTAGTTTATTGCTTTCATTCATAGGGTTTAGAGTTAGTATTTAGGGAGTCACAATTTGAGACATGGTATATACAAGAGGGTTTCCTTGTTTGGATTATTTCGCTCGATGTACTAACTCTCGTGTTGTGATTTCCTAAATTTTAACTTCCAGTTAGAATTTTATGAATGATTTCATATGTATATGTACTAACTCTATTTTCTATATACTCCTACCCCTTCCCTTGGGGAGAGGTGGAGATGATCTCGCTATAGCGCTTTGATGCTTGTTGTTTCTCCCCTTTCAGGCAGCGAGTCTAGAGTACAGAGAGTCATAGGTTGATGAGATTTCTGTATAGATCTCACCTAGCTATTTATTATGTAGTAGTTAGTCAGAACTCCACAGTTAGTTGATTATGTTTAGACTCTAGACTTGTAATTTATTTTGTAGAGGCTGAGAGCCATAGTGATACTTTATTTGACTCTTTATATTTGAGGTTTATTACAGACTCAGAGATACTTCTATTCTATTTTTGTTAGGCTCATTGATGACTATCCTTTTATTTGCTTCTGTTGTTCTATTTCTTTTATTTGCCTGTCGGTACATTCACCTATTTATTATTTTCACTAGAAAGACAGTTACTGTGATGGTGAAACATGTCATAGCATGGTGCTTGGTGCTTGGCAGGTTTGACAATCTGGGTTTTACCTTGGACTACAGCCTCACGTGAAACCTGGGGCGTCATAGTTGGTATCAGAGCTCTAGTTCCAATATCCTTAGGATCATCCATGTGTTATATTGTGGAGTTAGGATAGAGTTTTTTAGGAATCATGTATACAGTCCGCTAGGAATTCCTAGTGTGAGTGATGACGTATTATATATATACGCGGAAAATTACAAATATTTTTTTATGATGAACTATTTGCTTTGAATAATATGGCATGCTATGAGTAATATGTGATACGATTTACTTATTGGTATACGTTATATCTTTTTCTGCTTGAGATTATATTTACTGCGTAATAAGCTCTACTTCTATATTATAGATGTCAGGAAGAGGATGTGGACGTTGAGGTACTCGTGCTCAAGGAGCTGAGCAAGTTGATAGAGAGCCCGAGCCACAGTAGGCTCCGTAGTACTTAGTGGATCTTATAACACGTTAGCATCTCGTCTGGAAGCTATCGAGGAGCAGTTAGCAGATCAGGGTCGACGGGGAACACTCATTCAGGAGGAGATACCAGAAGGGACACTGGTAGTCACGCTGCCACCTTCAGTTGATGATGAAGTGGCTGAGTAGGAGGCTTGGCTTCGTTTGGTAGAGAGGTACCAGAAGTTGAAGGCTCCAGAGTTTCATGGTTCGACGGACTCCATTGCGGCACACAAATGAAAGGAAGATGTAAGCAACATTCTGAACATGCTTAATGTGAATACCGTGCAAAAGCAAAGGCTAGCAGCTTTCAGCCTCAAGGGTGATGCAGGAGGATGATATCGGGTTCGTTTTACCCCAGAGCAGAAGATGACGGCCTCGTGGAAGACTTTTGTGTATTTCTTCGAGGAGCAGTATGTTTCGGCTGCAGCGAAAGCCGGAAAAGACTTAGAGTTGGCTCGATTAGAGTAGAGGGACATATCAGTGATAGATTTTGAGAGTAAGTTCATGTCACTACTTAGATTCACTGGCATGTGGTACACCAAGGAGAGACATGCTCAGATGTTCATAATGGGACTTCGTCCAGGTTTGCGCCGATATATAGTATCTCGAAGATTCCGTTCAGTGCGAGAGGTGGCAGATGCTGCCATAGCCCAGGAGACAGACATGGCTATGTTTATCAAGGGTAAAGATGGAAATGCTAAGTTAGGACAGTCAGAAGATAAGGGTAAGGGTAAGAGATCTTTTACAGGCTCAGGAGGACCCCGGCATCAGAATAAGTTTCCACAGCAGTAGGGTCCCTATAAGAAGGGCAATCATCAGGATCAGAGGGCGCAGTAGCAGCGCCGGTTTCATTGAGCTTGTTTTAATTACAACAAGCCAGGTCACAGAGCAGCAGAGTGCCGTAGCGCACCCGCAGTAGGCCAGCAGGGTAGGAATCCACAGCAGCAGCAGAACCGCACTCAGGGTTACGGTCAGGGTCAACAGTTGAGGATTGAGACACCTCCAGTAGTCCCGAGGATTGAGAGATAGGTGCGAGCAATTTGGGAGATCCAGCAGGGATAGATAGTCCCATATGTTCTAGGTGATACAGCACAGCCGACTGGTAGGGTGTATGCAGTTGTTCCTCGCGATCATGGCACGAGCAGGACGATGGTGGAAGGTACTTTCCTTGTGAATTCATTTCCAGCACGTATTCTTTTTGACTCTGGTGCTTCGCATTCTTTCCTTGTGAATTCATTTCCAGCACGTATTCTTTTTGACTCTGGTGCTTCGCATTCTTTTATCTCCTACGATTTCTTGGTCAGTCTCTCCAGCACGTATTCTTTTTGACTCTGGTGCTTCGCATTCTTTTATCTCCTACGATTTCTTGGTCAGTCTCCAGCTTGTGGCGCAGCCATTAGATTTTTCTTTATCTGTATCTACTCCTTTAGGGGAGATATCTTGTTTAGAGAGTGTTTGTAGGAGATGTATTGTCAGCTTGGACGATTCCGAGTTTGTGATAGACCTGATCATATTGTGTATGTCTGAGTTTAATGTTATCCTTGGTATGGATTGGCTATCTTCCTACCATGTGAGTATCGACTATTTTGCGAAGACAGTCAGTTTGTGAGCTTTTGATGGATCTGAGTTAGTGGAAGCGACCTCCAGAGTCAACCAGTTTGCGGAGTTATATCTGGCATACGTTGAAGAGGTCATGTTACGGAATCGGGGCGTAGATTTGAGTGAGATGTGAGTAGTCTCAGAGTTCTAGGATGTTTTTCAGAACATACCAGGTTTACCTCCAGTGAGAGAGGTCGAGTTCTACATAGAGTTGCAGCCAGGCACCACGCTGATTTCCCGAGCTCCTTACTATATGGCGCCTGCTGAGATGAGGGAGCTACAGATCCAACTATATGAGTTATTATCTTAGGGATTCATTCGATGGAGTCATTCTCCGTGGGGAGCGCCAGTCCTCTTTGTGAAGAAAAAGGACGGGAGTATGCGATTATGCATTGATTATCATGAGTTGAACAAGGTCACTATCCGAAACAGGTATCCATTATCGAAGATCGATGACTTGTTCGACCAGTTGTAGGGAGCTTAGTGTTTTTCGAAGATAGATCTTTGTTTTGGTTATCATCAGTTACGGGTTCGGGAGATTGATATTCCCAAGACCGGCTTCTTGACTCAATTTGAGTCATTCGAGTTTCTTGTCATGCCATTTGGACTGACCAATGCACCCGCAGTATTTATGGATTTGATGAATTGGGTTTTCCGTCCATACTTGGACCAGTTCGTGATAGTTTTCATCGATGATATTCTTATCTATTCGAGATCGGAGGCAGAGCACGAGCAGCATTCGAGGTTGGTATGGCAGACTTTGTGAGAACACCAGCTGTATGCAAAATTTAGCAAATGTGAATTTTGGTTATCGGAGGTCAGATTTTTGGGCCATGTCATAAGCCGAGAGGGCATTGCAGTAGATCCGGCTAAAGTAGAGGTCGTACTTGATTGGGAACTGCCGAAGACAGTTACAGAGATTCGTAGCTTTTTAGGTCTGGCGGGCTATTACAAAAAATTCATTCAGGACTTCTCGAAGATTGTGATACCACTTACACGCCTTACTAAAAAGGGTGTATAGTTCATTTGGAGCACAGAGTGTCAGAAGGCATTTGAGACATTAAAGACTAAGTTGACTTCAGCACCAGTATTGATTATTCCCAGTAGTGATAAGACTTTTGTTGTCTACACTGATGCATCTTTATTGGGTCTTGGAGGTGTATTGATGCAGACCCAGAGAGTCATAGCCTATATTTCAAGACAGTTAAGGACTCATGAGTAGAATTATCCCACGCATGATTTGGAGCTAGCAACAGTGGTCTTTGCATTGAAGGCATGGAAGCATTATTTGTATGGAGTGCAGTTTGAGTTATTCATAGATCACCAGAGTTTGAAGTACCTCTTCTCACAGAAAGAACTCAACCAGAGGCAATGATGATGGATAGAGTTTATTAAGGATTATAAGTTCGCTATACAATATCATCCGGGAAAGGCAAACATGGTAGCAGACGCGTTGAGTAGGAAGCGTCATCGCGGGCTAACAGCTTTGAGGTGTTCACTATATCGGGATCTTTATACCCTCAGTCATTATGATTTCAGACCAGAGATTAGCGGGAACAGTGTTTTTTTAGAGCTTTATCAGTACAACCGTCTTAGGGAGATAGAGTAGTCGGAGCTCAGTTAGAGGATTCGTGGATTCAAACCCGCAAGGGGGAGATCTCTAAAGAACCCAAGGATGATTGAACTATTGGAGTAGATGGAGGCCTTCGGATGAAGGGCAGGATCATCATGCCAAACAATCTATAGCTGAAGAAGGAACTTGTTGATGAGGCACATCGCAGTAGATATATAGTGCACCTAGACACAACGAAGATGTACAAGGATCTAAAGAGGTATTTTTGATGGAGTGGTATGCGCAGAGAGATTGCAGATTATGTGTCTAAGTGTTATACCTACCAGCAAGTTAAGGTAGAACATCAGAGACCTACAGGAACCCTACAGTCCTTACCTATTCCCGAGTGGAAGTGGGCAGATATTTCCATGGATTTTATAGTAGGGTTGATTAAATCAAAGAAAGAAAATAATTCTATTTGGGTGATAGTAGACAGATTGACAAAGTCGATGCATTTCTTACCTGTGAGGACGACTTATACGGCAGACACCTATGCGAGGATTTTTATTCAAGAGATTGTCAGATTACATGGAGTTCCTGAGATGATTGTATCAGATCGAGGCTCAGTCTTTACATCCCATTTCTGGAGGAGTTTTTAGGATGTTTTTGGTAACCAGTTATCATTTAGCAGTGTATTTCACCCCCAGATAGATGGTCAGACCGAGAGGGTGAATCAGGTATTGGAGGATATGCTGAGAGCATGTGTTATAGATTTTCAGGGTACCTGGGAGGATCACATCCCATTGATTGAATTTGCATATAATAATAGTTATCAACCTACCATCGGGATGACACCGTATGAAGCCTTGTACGGGAGGCCTTACAGATCATCTATATATTGGGCATAGCCGAGGATAGTCTATTACTTAGCCCGGAGCTAGTTAGGCAGACCACGGAAAAGGTGGCATTGATTCGAGAGCGCATTCTTGCTACACAGAGTAGGCAAAAGAGTTATGTAGATCAGTGGAGATAACCCTTAGAATTTCAGGTCGGAGACTTAGTTATGTTGAATGTATCACCGATGAAGGGCGTTCAGCGATTTGGTAGATGAGGGAAGCTCACCCCGAGATATGTTGGTCCTTTCAGGATTATTGAGCACATTAGAACTATTTCATATAGATTAGATCTTCCGACATCGATGTCGAGCGTACACGATATATTTCATATTTCGATGCTTAAGAAGAATTTGTGTGACGAAGAGCAGCAGAGGGTGATTGATTCACCAGAGGTTGAGATACATGATGATTTGACCATTGTAGAGATTCCGGTATGAATTCTTGCTAGAGAGAATAAAAAACTTAGAAACAAAGTCATTCCATTAGTGAAAGTTTAGTGGAACCGGCAAGGAACCGAAGAGATTTCTTGGGAGCGTGAGGAGGATGTTCGTCGCGACTACCTGCACCTGTTTGAATAGGTAAGGTCGATATTTAAATGTGCTTATATGTATTGATAGATTTGATTATATATGTTGCTTAGTCACATTTATATTTAATGCTAGAATGAGTCATTTAACACATAGCTCTTAATTATTCAGAAAATATGGTATATATATGGGGGGTTCCTTGTTTGGATTTTTTGCCCGACGTACTAGTTCCATCTAATTAGAGGTTAAGTGAGAATGTACGCATTTTAGATTGTTACGTTTAAATGTTGCTTATATTTTAAATCAGGAGATTAATGATACGAGATGTGTACGTGAGGGTTTCCTTGTTTGAATTATCCCCTTTTTGTGCTTTTCTCATATTATTAATTTCTGCGATGCGACTGCGGAATTTCGAGAACGAAATTCTTTTAAGGGGGAGTGAATGTAAAACCCCAAAAATTTATGTTAATATAATTAATATGAGATTAATTATGATTTATGGATATTTATTTTGATAAATATAGTTAAATGGGGTATGAGTATGATACCATGTGTTTTGAGTATAAACAAGTTCATTCATGAGAAAGAAAAGAGTCGAAACATGCACAATGGCCAAAGATGTGTAACTGGAAAATTTCAGTTCGGTCGACCATCGCGGTCGACCGCATTCCGGTCGACCGCGAAACCTGCAGAAGTCAGATTCCTATTTTGAGTTGGTTTTGGTTTTCCAAAGCCCATATTCGTTTTCCCTGGTTTATATATCAAACTTTCACGAATTTTCTTAGTTTTCTAAGAACCCTACAGCCACCAAACCCCCACAAACCCTAATTTGATTCTTGGAGAATATTGGAGACTTTCAAGTGGATTTTTCGGGTGATTTTGGCTTTTAGATTGGAGATCTGCTTTGGCTTGGCATCGTAAAACGTTTTTTTATAAGTTTCAAGCGAGTTCATCTCTACTAATCCCCCTCCTAGTTGTAAAAATATTTTTTTGAAAATTTTTTAACATGTTTCATAGAGCCAAATTGACTAGTTTATGAATAAAAGTCAATTCTTTTGTATTATATGTATAAAGACTAGGTCATGTTAAAAAGTTTGAGAACGAATTTATAGAAGTATGTAAGATCTAAAAATGATTTAAAACATGGTTTAATCTGAAGAAAGATGATTTGTTCTTCGTTTTGAGTTTTTATGCATGACTTAGGGTTTTGAATATAAATTTTATGCAAATAATCATGCTATATATGTTGAGTTTGTTTCCAGAAGTTTTTATCTACTGTAGACATGCTCTCATGTAAGTTTTATGTTGTTTTAATCATGTTTGAATCACCTAAACACAACGTGAACACGACACACACAACCAGATTGAGAATCTGGAATATCAGCCCATGGTCGACCGTGCCATAGCGGCGATCGACCGCGTACAGGATGGAGGACTGAGTAGGCTCTGAAACCCATCGCGGTCGACCGTCGTTCTTGTACGGTCGACCGCATGTTTTGTTCAACTATTAAGTTTTCGAGCTAGTCTCTCGACCTTGTACTATTATGATAAAATATTTATGAGCTGTTTAACATCTAAAATGTTAGTAAACACCAGATATGGACACGTACACCAAGATATGTACACATATGTTTAAAATATGATGTGTTAACATGATAAATAAGAAAAATACACAAATATTATGTTTCCGGAATAGGGAAACGAAACCTATTTCTGCAGGGTGATTGAGTAAGAGTATTACAAAAGTATCGTCATATTATGTTTCCGGAATAGGGAGATGAAACTTATTTCTGTAGGATGATTGAGTAAGAGTATTACAAAAGTATCGTCATATTATGTTTCCAGGATAGAGAGATAAAACCTATCGCCGCAGAGCGATTGAGTAAGAATATTACAAGAGTATCGCTAATGTATTAGAGATGCACATTTGTAAGTAATATAAATTATAGATTGGTTTCCATTTTTTTGAATACCCACGAGTAGGGTGCTTTCTCTGAGACCGTGACTTACACAATATAGTTTTTGGTTGGCTTTTGTTTGGATGAGTTCCTTTTATGTTAGATCCATCTACCCGAGTGTAGATCATGATGGGATATTTGTTCTACATGTTTGAGGTTTGGAGTGTTTTCCTTTTGGTTTATTGCTTTCATTCATAGGGTTTGGAGTTAGTATTTAGGGAGTCACAATTTGAGACATGGTATATACATGAGGGTTTCCTTGTTTGGATTATTTCGCTCGACGTACTAACTCTCGTGTTGTGATTTCCTAAATATTAACTTCCAGTTAGAATTTTATGAATGATTTCATATGTATATGTACTAACTCTATTTTCTATATACTCCTACCCCTTCCATTGGGGAGAGGTGGAGATGATCTCGCTATAACGCTTTGACGCTTGTTGTTTTCCCTCCTTTCAGGCAGCGAGTCCAGCGCACGGAGAGTTGCAAGTTGATGAGATTTCTACATAGATCTCACTTAGCTATTTATTATGTAGTAGTTAGTAAGAACTCCACAATTAGTTGATTATGTTCAGACTCTAGACTTGTAATTCATTTTGTAGAGGCTGAGAGCCATAGTGATACTTTATTTGACTCTTTATATTTGAGGTTTATATCAGACTCAGAGATACTTATATTTTATTTTTGTTGGGCTCATTGATGACTATTCTCTTATTTGCTTCTGTTGTTCTATTTCTTTTATTTGCCTGTCGGTACATTCACCTATTTATTGTTTCTACTAGAGAGATAGTTACTATGGTGGTGAAACATGTCATAGCATGATGTTTGGTGCTTGGTAGGTTTGACAATCAGGGTTTCGCCTTGGACTGCAGTCTCGCGTGAAACCTGGGGCGTCACAGACCCTTTCCTACATAGCCTTGGGATCAATGGGAGCAGCTTAGGTTCTAATAACCGCCAGCCTAACCGCCAGCCTCATTGTCTCAGCCTCAAGTTTCAGAACCTTGAGATCCCACTACTTAGCCAACTCTGTTGACTTAAGTTCAATCTCCTCTTTCTACTACTGATCCACTTCCAGCCACACTTGAGCTGTAGCAATAGCCTCCTTGGCCTCATTGATGGTTGCCTATTACTCCAAAATAGTGTTTTGAAGCTCTGCTTGATGGTCGTCGACTGATGTAAGATTATCATTCAACCATTGAAGCTTCATTTTGATCTGCTCCATCTCCTTATGCGCAAATTCTTCAACCTCACAGTGCTTCACCAAGAGGTGATTGGAATTCAAGTTTAGCAATTTCGTCAACATCGGCTACATGAAGTTGTTGCAACTCTTGGAACCAAAACTCAACCTCATCGATCATATTCTTGAATAGCTTAGTACGCACCAGACTTATGGTCAACGTCAAAACACCAAGCTGATTCTTCAACAGAGCAAGAGTGTGACCAGACAAGCCTTTCTGCATAGTCAAAGCGGATTCAACTCTTCAATTGAACAGGTTCACTAAGCTCTCGGTCAAGATCTGAATCTCTAACTCGATCAAATTATGGGAGTCGGAAGATTAGGGAATCTCCACACGACTTGAAGGATCTGCTCTTGTAGAAATCACTAACGCATCTGTGGTTGAAGAGGTTGGCATAACTTGCATCTGTTCGCTGCCCGATAGGAGGTACGGAACGAGTGTGGCCAACACACTGGAAACATCTACATGTGTTGAAACTGCAGATGTCACCCCATCTAATGGAGCAACGGTTCTCACAACCAATGCGATAGTCATCAGTACATATGTGGGCACAAATTTAATACCAGTAGCTACGACCTCTGCCTTATTAAATGCATCCATTGCCATGATTGGGTCAACCTTAAGTTGAGGCTCAGAACTCTGTAGCACTACCCTTTCGAGTCCCCGAGATAAAAGAAAATGATGTATTCTTCATCTTCATTAGATGATTCGGGAATGACCAATCTGTGCCGCGCTGCTAAAATAGTTGTAAGTGCGGGACTAATGTCATATCGATGGTTAGATCAGACTCCAAGACACTAGAAGCACCGTCGAAACTAGCCACATGATCAAACTCGCTACCAGCAGGAACACACACACACACACACACACACACACACACACACACACACACACACTCCTGGTCTCTAATCCAGGTTTATGATCTGCTAAAGAGATGGACAAAGCGTCAGTTATCTAAGAAGAGAAGCTATGTGATATCGGTTAGAGAAAGTATACCTAGCATGTAAGAAGTGTTAGCCCTTATGTTTTGATGATGTTATACAACCACTATTATCGATACTAATTGCTTATTGAGTGATATTATAGTTAATATATATATCAAGCTTGTTAGTACCACGTATGGAGGATTGGATGGAATATGAGCTACAACGATGATATCCAAAGGAGGAGGAGGCATAGTGACGAAGCAATGTTTATTCAAGAACAATAAATGCAATGAGAAGCTTCATCAACTCAAGCTATATCAAGACTCAAAGAATTATAGTTCTATATGAGGATATTAGCTAGTTTTTATTTTCTCTCTAGTGCTAGAATGTAGACAAGTAGTTATAGATTTTATTTGAAGCTATTAGGATATCACACACATGTTTTCATACATATATTTTTTGAGCGTTTTGACAAAATATTATTTTTCACAAGTATGAGGACCTATTCACAAAATTCCCTTTCTAAACAATTTGTTTTTAGTGTTAAAAACAATTTACAAAGTTACACAATTTTTGGAAGTCATTTAAATATTTTTTTAGATTTTTAAAGAGTCAAAAACAGTTTTTAAAACAGTGTCAGCATGTATCAGTTCGCGGTCGACCGCCACGGTCGACCACGGCTGTGTTCTTTTTCTGAGTGGGCAACAGAAACTTTTGCGATCGACCATTACGGTCGACTGTTAGCTCGAAAATTCTCACGGTCGACCGTCACGGTCGACCGCAAAAGTTTTTGGAAAATTCTGAGTTTGGAAAGTGGCTCGCGGTCGACCGCGAAATTTTCACGGTCGACCGCCACTTAATCCAACGGACGTTTTTCAGTACATATTTGCAAATGATTTCTTACGGGTTTTAGGGGATATGGGTATGAGTTTTAGCAGCTGTTCTTTTTCCTATTTAAACTCTCATACCCCTTCTCTTTCAAGTGCTCTTGTCTATTTGAAATATCCTGCAAACTTGTTTTACTGTTTTCAAAAGAGACCTAAGCTTTCAAACCTGTTCTCTGTTTTCAAGTTCACATCCCAGCTTCAGTGTAATCTTTCTCCTTACCATAGGGATATTATAAAGAGAGAGTTTTTACACCATTACTATTATTGTGAGCTTGATCTTGTGGAGATCAACTGTGTGGGAGTTAGATCTTGTGGTGATCAACTGTGTAGTTATGAGATCTTGTGGAGATCGTTGTGTAGAAGAAGTTTCGGCTTCCAAACCGGTTTGTGTAGTTGATTCTCCTCGAGAGTGGGGAGCGGGGACGTAGGTCAGCGGGCCGAACCTCGTTAACACATCACGCGTCACTTGGATAACGATTTCTAACTCTACCTCATTTACTTTAGTTGTTCATTGTTGTGGTGTGTTGCTTGTCTTAATTTTATTGCACAATTATAGCCTTAATCACCCCCTAGGGTCCAACAATTGGTATCAGAGCTTGGTCTCTATATTAGTTTTTGGTCTAACAATCTTAGAGAAAAGATCGTATGGAGGCTTCAATGAATGTGCATATGTTAGAGGGACAATCCATCACTAGACCACCACTTTTCACCGGTAGTAATTTTTTTTATTGGAAGGATATGATGAGGATTTACCTTCGTTGCATTGATCTTGATATTCTAGAACTCATAGAGAAGAAATATGTAGAAAAGTCCAAAGTCAAGAACATGACCGATGGAGAAAGGCACCAAGCCAATCTCAATGCAAAGGCCATGAACGCCTTAATTTGCGGTCTTTCCCCTAATGAGTATAATAGGGTTTTTATGTATGCAACCGCATACGAAATATGGGTGAAATTGTGTATTACACATGAAGAAACCCCCCAAGTTAAGGAATCCAAGATTAGTGGGCTTATGCATGAATATGAGTTATTTAAGATGCTTCCTAATGAATCCATTGATGCTATGTTTTCTCGCTTTACTAACATAATCAATGAATTACATGGTCTTGACAAGAAATTAACTATCTAAGAGACGAACTACAAGATCCTTCGTTCATTGACTCCGGTATGGGAACCCAAAGCTATGGCCATAGAGGAAGCTCATGACCTTACCACTCTAGCTCTCGATGGCCTCATCAGCAAGCTTAAGGTTCATGAGAAGAAGCTCAAAGGAAAGGAGAAGGAGGAAGTGCCTCCACGGGAAGTTGAGGAGCCATCACCAAAAATGAAGACCATAGCTCTCAAAGGATCTAGTGATAACTCCTCCTCATCATCGGATAGTAAAGTTGATTTTTCTAGAGAAGTGGCTCACCTCTCTAGAAGAATTTCTAGACTCATTAAAATGAACAAGAAGTTTAATCCCCGATCTAACAACAAATTTTCTTCACGTATAGGAAAGTGCTTTGAATACAATGAACCGGGTCATATCGCTAAAGATTGTCCCAAGCTCAAGAAGAAATACTTGAAGTACAAGAAGAAGAAAGCCATGTATGCCGGATGGGAGGAATCCGAACCAAGCGATTCGGATAGCAATGAAGAAAGAGCTAATATTGCTCTTTATGATCCCAACATTTGCTTCATGGCTTATGAAAAGGAGGTAGTTTCCTACACCGAAAGTGAATCCTTTTACATGCAATGTGATCTAGCTACCGCATTAGAAGAATTAAACATTGAGTTTAAAAGATGTCAAAAGAATTTTCTTCCTTTAAAAAATTACATGCTTCTTGTGATGTCAAACTAGAACAACTACAAACCTCTCTTGCTTTAAAAGATGAATTGCTAGGGGATCTTGATTTTGAAAACAAACAATTAAGATCCGAGATTGAAAGACTTGAAATTGAGAGTGGTACAATTAGACCTACTCATGCTTATGCTAATCATCATCACCATGGTAGAAATAGATTTCATAGATCTTATGCTCCTACACATAAGAGAAATTGTGTGCACATATTGCATGAAACATGGTCATATTTCTACTCATTGTAGGATTAAAGATAATCATGATTTTTATGGAATGACATGGGTACCCAAAGGTACCAAGCTTACTAACCGCCAAGGACCCAAGATTTGGGTACCTAAAGTTACTACACCTTCATCTCTTGTAGGGAACACCACGAACACGACGTAGAGAGATGTGGTACCTTGATAGTGGTTGCTCACATCACATTACAGACAACAAAGAGCTATTTGTAACCCTATCAAGGATTGAAGGAGGTAGTGTCTCCTTCGGTGGTGGAGAAAAAGGTAAAATTATTGATATTGGATATATTGGTAAGACACCCTCTCCCGTAATAGAAGATGTTTATTTGGTTAATGGTCCCACTGAAGACAATAACACCGGGGGTGGTCCCGCCAATGATGACAACACTAGGGGTGGCCCCGTTGTTCCTCTCACAAATCGTCCGAAGCATGATACAGATGAGGATGAAAAGATGAAGGATCTCGAGAGAAAAGTTAACGCTCTGATGTCTGATCAAGAGGTAAAGAAGACCGGGATTCCGTGTCCTTACCCAAGAAAGTGGGATTCGATCCCGTACCCGACGAAGTTCAACCTGATCAACTTCACACCATTCAACGGGAAAGGCTCCCCTACTCAACATCTGATCTACTTCAAGTCCCACTTGGGCATAGTCTCAATGAAGCCTTGATGGTTCAGTCATTCGTCGGCACCCTTCGTGGGCCTGCCTTCGATTGGTACCGTCATCTAAAGCCTAGACGTAACAACAGCTAGGACGATATGGAGAGCTCATTCCTCGGCAACTTCTTTGATGACGACGCCAAGATATCCATCAGGACACTCTTTGAGGAGAAACATGAAGATGAAGAAACGGTCGACGACTTCATCAAATGTTTTCGGAATAAAGCGATGAACAGCCGAGATCCGATCATGGAGGAGTTTATCCTCCAAACATGTCATAACAACCTATCTATTGAGATATTAGAAGTTATGGGAGTCGCATCATCCAACACATGGAAAGAGTTGAAGACACGCGGAGAGCGGGCCGAACGCTTCCTCCGAAGGAAGAAGGTCGAGAGGAGCCAACCGACGGCTAATCCTCCGAACTCGAACTTCGTCTCCCGTGATAAGGGCAAGGCACCTGTAGCTACTGTTGATGCTAATCAAACGTTACAACAGCAATCATGAAGACAGCAAAAGGCTTCGGACCCAAAACTCCAGAAAGAGTACTCCTTCAAGGACGAAGATGTTCCAGCCATTTTCGATTTCCTCATTGAAAATAACAAGATCAAGCTATCACTTATCCCAGATCAGGAGGAAGCTGACAACATCATGGATCCAAAGTACTGTGCGTACCACAGGAGGGTCCTTTATCCCACTAAGGATTGCTTTGCTCTCAAAAATAGCATCTAAACCTTGGTTGAAGCCGGCGTCATAACGCTGGGATAAGCCAAATAAGAATGGCAACACTCCGAAGAGTACACGAGTATAAACTGCTTCTCAATACTCTAATAGGTATATGAGTCTAAACTGTTTCCTAACTTTGACGAGAAGTTCCTGGAGAATTTTTATACGTAATATTCTTAAGGATAACCCGGTCATGTAACTGAGTACAATGTCTGACCCAGTTCCGCAAAGGAAGCTGGGGGTGGATGATTCATGTAACGGGAAGTTCCCGAAAGAATGCTGCATGAAATTTTCTTAGGGATAATCCGATCATTACGAACAAAGTGATAAACACTAAACTCCCACTGTGGTTGCCAGGTTGTTTGGGTCAAAAGTTGATGTTTTTATTGTCATCGAATCTATTACAACTTTTGTCATTATAATAAACTCAAATGAAAAGAAAAGTTAATCTTTTTATAAGATCTCCTTTATACAATGAAAATAAAGATTACAACTCTTGTCAAACAGCGCAACAGGCGTTTATCATCCGTTGCTTGCGTGGGAACTTTGCCTGTACCGGGGACGTTAATATCCGTGGACCGCCATGGATCAGATCCAGTTGACAGATTGGTGATCAAAGCTCTTACTTCACGAAGGAAGTAATCGCTACAGCGATGATCTCGACCAAGCGAGATCACGACTCTTCTCGAGATTTAAGACCAAGCTTAAATCCGGAGGAATAGGGGATGAGTCTCGAATCTCTCGAACTCCACTCTTTATGCGCAGGAGATCGCCAAGATCCGCTAACCCTTGCTGTAAATTCATAGCTCCACTCTCCAATTCGGCAGCGCTTTACCCTCTTGATGTCCTCCCGAAGAAATGAGCACCCGAGCTCGTATTTATAAGCTTCGGAAGCGGGCATTTGGATAAGAACGAGGGATTCCTCCTTATCTTCAGTTAAGAACTGAATAACCATAGTATCAGATCAGTTAGGATGCTCAGTAACGAACAAATCCCAAGAAAAACCGTCAAAACTGAAAAATCATCAAATTTGGACGAACTATCACCTGGTGGCTCGGCTTGGCCGGGCCACCATTTGGTGGCTCAGCCTTGGGCCGAGCCACTCCACTGGCTCGACCGGATCGTTTTGACGCGATCCGATCGCCAGAGGCTTTCTTGGTTTTCTCGGGTTTGATTCGTTCCGTCGTTATGCGTATTTCATCGTTTTGTTAACTTCTACGTTATTTTGGTGGCTGATGAGCGTGTGGGCCACTTGGTGGTGGCCAGTGAACACGCGTGCCACTTGGTTCACCGATTTGGTGACTGATGAGTGTGCGGGCCACTTGGTGGTGGCCGGTGAGCACGCGTGCCACTTGGTTCATCGATTTGGTGGCCGATGGGCATGCGGCCAACTTGGTGGTGACCGGTGAGCACGTGGGACACTTAGTTCGCTGATTTGGTGGCTAATGAGCGTGCGGACCACTTGGTGGTGGCCGATGAGCACGCGAGTCATTTGGAGCTGGCTGATGCGGACCACTTGGTGGTGGCCGATGAGCACGCGAGTCATTTGGAGCTGGCTGATGAGTACACGGGCCACTTGGAGGTGGCTGGTGAGCGCACAGGTCATTCGGTTTGCCTTTTCGCTTCATGTGTTCATCGGCGTCGGATAATCCTCTTAGACTTAGATAATGGCGTTCATCATCTTCTCTCTGTTTCGAGCTGTGTGTGGATATCTATAGGCATTTTTAGATGCCTACAACCCTCTCCCATAATAGAAGATGTTTATTTGGTTAATGACTTGAATCATAATCTTCATAGCATTAGCCAATTGAGTGATAAAGGTTTTGATATTTCTTTTAAACCGGACAAATGCATTGTTAGCTCAAATGGAAAAACTATTTTTGTTGCTAATAGAAAATCTAATATATACATTTTTGAGATAAATGAACTAGTAGATCAAGATGTCACGTGCCTTGCGGCGGTTGATGAAAACCCTTGGATTTGGCATAAGAGGCTTGGACATGCGAACATGGAATTGATATCTAAATTGTCCAAGAGGAATCTTGTAAAATGGTTACCAAACTTGCATTTCATCAAAGATACCATATGTGAAGATTATGCTAAAGGTAAACAAACTAAGTCTACCTTCAAATCCATTAATGAGGTATCAACTTCTAAACCATTGCAATTACTTCATCTTGATTTATTTGGTCCTATGCGTGTTACCTCTCTTGGAGGCAAACACTATATTTTTGTTATCATTGATGATTTTTCTCATTTTACATGGACAATCTTTCTTGTAAGTAAAGATGAATGTTTTGAAGAATTTTCGAATCATGTTAAAAGAATTGAAAATAAAAAAGAGTTGAAAGTTGTTAAGATAAGAAGTGATCATGGTGGTGAATTTCAAAATAATTTTTTTTATGATTTTTGTGCACATCGTGGTATAACTCATGTGTTTTTCACTCTAAGAACACCACAACAACATGGTGTTGTTGAACGAAAAAATCACACCATACAAGAGATGACACGAACTATGTTAAATTCTTTTGTTTTGCCTAAGTATTTTTGGGCGGAATCCGTCAATACGGCTTGTCATGTTTTGAATCGTGTTTTGATTAGACCAAAGCTTAAAAAAACTCCTTATGAACTATTTTGTGGCAAAACTCTATTTATTGGTTATTTTCGTATCTTTGGTTGTAAATGTTTTATCTTAAATACAAAAGATCACCATGATAAATTTGATTCTAAAATTGATGTTGGCATCTTCCTAGGATATGCACCTCGAAGTAAGGCTTATAAAGTCTTCAACAAACGCACTCTTGTTGTTGAAGAATCTATAAACGTTACTTTTGATGAGACTAATATTGGTTTACAAGTTGGTTTACCTAGGAAAGATGATGACGATGTTGAGGGAGGATTGGAATTTTTGCAAATAAATGAATCACCCTCAATAGAAGCTCAAAAGGATGGGGAAAGTAACAACGTTCAAGAACAAGAGTAAGAAGAACACTCCATAGCATGGAAATTTGCACCAAATCATCCAAAGGAGCAAATCATTGGGAATCCTTCATAAGGGGTTCTTACTCGCTCAAAGGCTTTGAGTAAGTGTGGTAATGTTGTCTTCTTATCTCAAATAGAACCTAAAAAGATTAATGATGCTTTAAATGATGAATTATGGGTTTTAGCTATACATGATAAACTAAACAATTTTTGAAGAAATGATTTTTGGAAACTAGTTCCTAGACCTAACAATGCTAGTGTAATTAGAAAAAAATGAGTTTTTAGAAACAAACTTGATGAACATGGCATTGTAACAAGAAATAAAGCTCGTTTGGTTGCCCAAGGATACAATCAAGAGGAGGGTATAGACTATGATGAAACCTTTGCACCGGTTGTAAGGTTAGAATCAATTAGGATGTTTTTGGCATTTGCAAGCTTTAAAGATTTTAAATTATTTTAAATGGATGTTAAAAGTGCATTTCTAAATGATTTTATAGAAGAGGATGTATATGTTGAGCAAACCCCCCGGTTTTGTGGATCATGCATTTTCTAATCATGTTTACCGGGTTCAAAAAGCTTTATATGGGTTAAAACAAGCTCCTAGAGCTTGGTATGCTTGCCTCTCTAGTTTTCTTCTTGCAAATGGTTTTTCTAAAGGGAAAATTGATAATACTCTTTTTTTGAGAAAAAGGAAAAATGATTTCATTTTAGTTCAAATATATGTTGATGATATCATTTTCGATGCTACTAATGAATCTCTATGCAAGGATTTTTCTAAAGTTATACAAGATCATTTTGAGATGAGTATGTTGGGAGAGCTCACATTCTTTCTCGAGCTCCAAGTCAAGAAAACTAAGGATGGGATATTCATTTCTCAAAGCAAGTATGCTAGAGAATTGGTGAAGAAATTCACTTTGGAGAATTCTAAGCATACACCAACTCCCATGAGTACAAGTATCAAGCTTGATGCGGATGATAGTGGTGAGGATATGAACCTAAAACTATACCGAGGTATGATAGGTAGTCTTCTTTATCTCACCGCTAGTAGACCCGATATCATCTTTAGTGTGTGTGCATGTGCACGTTTTCAAGCTTCACCTAAAACATCTTATTTAATTGCGGTTAAAAGGATTATTAAATATGTTAATGGAACAATTGATCTTGGTTTATTTTATCCAAAAAGCACCTCTTTTGATGTTTATGGTTTTTGTGATGCCGACTTTGCCGGATGTAAGGTAGATCACAAGAGTACGAGTGGTACATGTCAATTCTTAGGTAATTCTCTTGTCTCTTGGGCTTCTAAGAAATAAAATTATGTTGTCTTGTCCACTACGAAAGCGAAATACATTGCCACCGGCTTATGTTGTGCCCAAGTTTTATGGATGAAACAAAGTTTAGTTGACTATGATTTAAATTTTTAAAATATAAAAATATTTTGTGATAACACTAGTGCTATCAATATTTCAAAAAATTCGGTTTTGCATTCTAGAACCAAGCATATTGATGTGCGCCATCATTTCTTACGCGATCATGTAGAAAGGCAAGATGTATCCCTTGTGTATATTGACACAAAATCTCAATTAGCAGACATCTTTACCAAGCCTCTTAGTGAAGATGATTTTTGTCGCATAAGAAATGGTTTGGGTTTATGCACTATGTGAAAGTTCTATTTGCTTGCTTGGTTAGTTGCATTTCATATGTATTTTTTTTTCCATCTCCTTTACCCTATTTTGATGGTGACAAGGGGAGGGGGGGGGGAGAGAAATCTCATCATTTGTTGCACATAGTTAGGGGGAGCACCTATCTATAAGCTATATTTATTTTTCTCCTATATAATGGTTGGTTGCCATCATTAAAAAGGGGGAGATTGTTAGTCCTTATGTTTTGATGATGTTCTACAACCTCCATTATCGGTACTAATTGCTTGTTGAGTGATATTGTAGTTAATATATATATATCAAGCTTGTTAGTACCACGTATGGAGGATTGGATGGAATATGAGCTACAACGATGATATCCAAAGGAGGAGGAGGCATAGTGATGAAGCAATGTTTATTCAAGAACAATAAATTCAATGAGAAGCTTCATAAACTCAAGCTATATCAAGACTCAAAGAATTATAATTCTATGTGAGGATATTAGCTAGTTTTTCTTTTTTCTTTAGTGCTAGAATGTAGGCAAGTAGTTATAGATTTCATTTGAAGCTATTGGGATATCACACACATATTTTCATACTTATATTTTTTGAGTGTTTTGACAAAATATCATTTTTCACAAGTATGAGGACCTCTTCGCAAAATTTCCTTTCTAAACAATTTGTTTTTAGTGTTAAAAACAATTTACAAAGTTACACAATTTTTGGAAGTTATTTAAATATTTTTCAGATTTTTAAAGAGTCAAAAATAGTTTTTAAAACAGTGTCAGTATGTATCAGTTCACGGTTGACCACCACGGTCGACTGCGCCTGTGTTCTTTTTCTGAGTGGGCAGCGGAAACTTTCGTGGTCGACCGTCACGGTCGACCGTCAGCTCAAAAATTCTCACGGTCGACCGTCACGGTCGACCACAAAAGTTTCTGGAAAATTCTGAGTTTCGAAAGTGGCTCGCGATCGACCACTAGATTTTCACGGTCAACCGTCGCTTAATCCAATGGACGTTTTTCAGTACAGATTTGCAAATGATTTCTTACGGTTTTAGGGGATTTGGGTATGAGTTTTAGCAGCTGTTCTTTTTCCTATTTAAACTCTCATACCCCTCCTCTTTCAAGTGCTCTTGTCCATTTGAAATATCCTGCAAACTTGTTTTACTGTTTTCAAAAGAGCCCTAAACCTTCAAACATGTTCTCTGTTTTCAAGTTCACATCCCAGCTTCAGTGTAATCTTTCTCCTTATCATAGGGACATTGTAAAGAGAGAGTTTTTACACCATTACTACTATTGTGAGCTTGATATTATGGAGATCAACTGTGTGGGAGTTAGATCTTATGGTGATCAACTGTGTAGTTGTGAGATCTTGTGGAGATCGTTGTGTAGAAGAAGTTCCGGCTTCCAAACCGGGTTGTATAGTGGATTCTCCTCGAGAGTGGGGAGCGGGGACGTAGGTCAGCGGGTCGAATCTCGTTAACACATCGCGCATTACTTGGATAACGATTTCTAACTCTATCTCCTTTACTTTAGTTGTTCATTGTTGTGGTGTGTTGTTTGTATTAATTTTATTGCACAATTATAGCTTTAAGACCCTAATCACGCCCCCCTCTAGGGTCCAACAAGAAGAACCACTAATGTCGCCCTCGAAGCATGCATCGTAAGGCTCAGTAAAATAGGTGTCATTGTCATAATCCACCGTCTTCTCATCATATGGGTTTTTTTGATTAAGAAGAATGTGCTCTTTACCTACATACAAGAAGCACATGTCAACTAGATACACTTCAGATGACTCGATATAAGAATATGAGTAAAACTCGCCTGAAGGTTCAACTATACATTCCTGCATTGGAATTGTAGGAGAATCTTCCCTAATCCTTGCAGAGCTCCCTAGTGTGAGCTGATGCGGCATAAACATGTACCAAAAATATTACAAGTGCACAACCGTGTCAAGTTATAGTATAAAGATATCGATCCCACGAGGAATGTGTTTTGTAGGAGAAAATATAAAATCGGTTCTTATGTTGTGTGCGTGACAAATAGGAGTGATGAGTGAATGTGATTGTGAAGAGATTGAGAGAGTGAAAATGGTGCGTAACTAGGCACAAAATGTAAGTGAGAGTGGATGTGACAAAGAATGAATGTGATCAATAAGACAAGAATGAATAAAATCGAGAAACAAATGAAAATCAAGAATGAAAAATAAAATAAAATTCAAGAATAAAAGAAAATGCAAGAAATTAAAGATGGTGGATTCAATTATAGATATGGGTAATCTAAAATTAAACCCACTTCTTTAGAAAATGGTGATTCTCTAGAGGGTTCTAGCCTAAAGGCGAATCAAACAAAATGAAAATAAACAAAAAGAAAAATTAAACCCAAGAGGGTTCTAGCCTCAAGGTGAATAGTACAAGAAATGAAAATCTAACTATAAAATAAATTGAAAAATCTAAACTACAAAATAAATTGCAAGAATTAAATACAAGAAAATAAATCTACTCTATAAGCATAAAATAAATCTAATCTATAAGCATGAAATAAATCTAAGGCAAGAGGGTTCTAGCCTCTTAGCTATTTAAACAAGAAAATATAATCTAATTACAAGAATAAAAATAAATCTAAACTAATAAGCAATAAAAAAGAAACAAAAGAGAAAAAAAAGAAATGCAAACCTCTAAATAATTCTTAATCTTCATCTTCATCATCCAACAAAGAGAAAAAATATTTAAAGTGGTAAAAAATTTATTATTATTAATTGTAACAAAAAGTTATAAATTTGGAAGGCCTTCTCAATTAAGAGTAGCCCTCCTCTCCAAAGGGAGTTACAAAAATTTTCACACCTCTAACCCCTCACTCTCTATCCCTATTTATAGTAAACATCAGTGAATGTAAGCCATTAGATCAAAATCTTATCCAAAACAATTGAATTTTAGCCATTAAACTGTAACTAACTACCAGCGTATCGATGCCCGCATCGATAGGGGCATCGATGTTGGCATCGATGTCAGCCTGCCTCCTTTTTCAGCCCTCAACTTCTCTTCTCTTTGGCATTTGGGCTTGGGCTTTTGGTATTTTTTTTTCATTTGGGCTTCTGTTGATGTTTTCTTCTTTTTGGTTTTGGCCTTTTGGATAATTTGACAATTGATTTTCCAATGGGCTTCTTTGCTTTATTTCTTTATTAAATCAAGGGCTTTTTGTTGAGAGATTGGAGTTTGAGATTTATTCTTCATTAACCTGCAATTAAAAATAAAAGCAATTATTAGTGGTATATTTATTCATATCAAATAGATAATGAGGGTATAAAATTGTAATAAAATGTGATTATCATGAGCTCAGGTTTTGAAGACTCCAAATGTTTTCTCTTGGAAGGCTATTGTGGGAGATGAGCTTGCAATGGTCTCTTCCCCTTATTCCCCCTTCCTTTGCTAGGTGCTCCTTGGCGAACCACAAATTCGGACGGTTCTCAGATGCTAACACCAATTGGCCTTTGAGGAGTAGGATGCACTATTGGTGCATTCCAATCTTCATTTTCTGACATACCCTCAGCAAGAGAGTCTTTGAAGTCCAAGAGCTCTACTCTTTGAACCTTTCTTGGATAGCTCCATATACTTTTGAGTGATCCATCTCAAGATGGTCTTGTTCACGTGAAAGTCGGGATAGGGGACAATCATGTTGTAATACCACTTGTAAAATTCTAGCATCATGTAGCAGTTGGGGATGTGATGGGGAAGTGTGAATCTGGTCCTTGTAGCGAAGTATACCATATCACCAGATATGTATATGTAACTCTACCCTAGGATTCAGGAATCGATCCCTTACGCTGTTATCTTCTTGTCAAATACTTAATCCATGATGTATGCAACTGACGATCACTGGAAGAAGGTCAAGTTATATCCAACAGCAAGCAGAACTGTAGGAAATAACACCTTAATCGAGATACGATTTTTTGCCCGAGAAGGCATAACACAACCTTTCAACTAGATCAAAAGGAACCCTGCATGTAGAGCCAACTCAAATATTGGCTCCTTTGCTTGATGATGGCAACTCTCGAATTGGTCACTTGCATGGAACCTGCATTCATCCTATTCGACAGTATGAAGTACTTGACCTTCATTGAATATTTGGGTCTCGACTTCAACTACTGTTACCGGATGATCGAATCGATGTTCCACTTCTTGCTAACATTGTGGAATAGATATTCAACCTAATGAATACGAGCAATAATGGATTCATGTCCGGCATTTGTGATAGTCCTTTGACAAATAAGAAAGTGACAGACTAAGTTCCTGAACGCCTCTCCAACATGAGCGGTCTTGCAAAAAGCATTCAACTCCACATTGGTTGGGAAGAGCTCCTCCTAAGAGCAGTCTCCCATAGGTAATCATGAACATTCAAACATCTCGTGTAATGCGATCCTGATTTTGCCCGCTGGAGTGAAGAAGGTGTTGCTGTCGACAGTATACATCTCCAAAATGCCGTACAACACTGGCAGAAAAATCTCCACTTCGTATTTTAAGGCTCCCATTGTAGAATAGAGCCCAGATCTTCTTAAGGGCTCCTCAAAAGTGGTGAGAGCATAGTTCATTTGACAGGTCCACCATTGAGTATCCGTTGATTTTATTTAGCCAGGAATATCATATCCTTATCAGGATACTGTGTAATAGTCTTTGCAACTTCCTTCCCAAAGAGATTTGGGACAATAGCAACCTCATTAATAGGGCATCCTCATGGATGAAGCTTAAAGGCAAGCCTATAACATTAACTCTGTAAAGTCCTTCCTCACAAAAACCACTGTTGTACTTCTGAGAGCCCACCTTGACGTTATCTTCTTTTTTGGTGAGGTCGAAATGTATTAGGTGATGAACAACAAGAGACTGTAAGTAAATGAATGACACCATACGTTCTATCACTGGCAGACAATAATGGCGATCCCTTTGGGTGTAATACTAGTGCTCCTTCATACAACTGAATATGGAAGTGCCATTGGGATCGCTGTCACTAAATAGAAAGTGGGGCTTCCTTGACATGTCCTTATTAGGAATGAAGAATTTAGCATTCGTAATCGTCTTCCGTAGAGTTCGATATTCTCCTACCATATAGCCTCGATCCGTTCTTGAATACTACCCTCTAGATATAGAGGGACATGGCCATCAAAAACATGCTTGACCTCAAAGTCATGAGTCCCATCATGTCCAAAGTGGTTATGATGGTTGACAGGCTCTTTCGATAAGCAAACTACACAAAAAAGAGGTGAAAGAAAGTCAGAAGACAAAGACTAAAAGAAATTAACCAAGTTTTCGCACTCAAATGTGAAGTTCGCTATGGGTGAATCTCGCTCTTAAGTAAAAGTCATCACAATCAACTAAGTGTTGACAAGATGAGTGACGTTCAAGCTAATAACATCAAACTTTAGCACTATAATTAAATCCACTCAGAATTAAGTGGATTAGATTGGCAAACCTTGCTCAGGCGGAGGTTTCTCAAATCAAATTGGCAAACCTCACTTAAGCGAAGGTCGCTCAAGCTAAACTGGCGAACCTCGCTCAAGCAAACATCGCTCAAGCTAAAATGGTGAACATCGCTCAAGTGAAGATCGCCCAGACCAGACTGGCGAACATTGCTCAAATGAAGGTCGTCTAGATGAGGCTAGCAAACACCGCTCAAGTGAAGTTCACTCTAGAAGCCAAAGAGGCTAGCAGCAACGAGTTTTGCCTGAGAAGTGAAACTCACCGTATTAAGTGCGATTAATGGCTACTGATAGAGCTTTGTCACCATCGACAAGAGCTCGCTGATAAGACTATGAATGGTCATAAAAATCACTCTTGGTAGCGAAAAAGCTTTAAGAGCTCCAAGGCACTGGTCAAAGCCTGACTGGGGTTGAATTTTGATCCGAAGATCATCATGAATGGAATTGAAGTTTACCCACAACCATATCTAACTACACACGCACGTTCTCTGCTCTTGGTTGATGAGGTCCCCTAGAAGCACCTCTTCCTCTTGAGATTGCACAACGGGTAGACATTGAGGTTTGATCTTTTGGGATTATAAGAAAGCTATGGTTTTGAGAAAGTTAGGGTTTTTGAAAATCAAAATGAAGAAGAAAGGAGGTAAACAATTCTATTTATAGACTGACCCCGAACTTCGTTGAAGATTTTCACTCTTAGCTTCGCTAAAAATCTCGCCTTTAACCTCACCAAAGTCTTTCTCCTTGAACTTCGGTGAGAATCTCTCTATGAACGAACTTCACCGAGACTCTCGCTATGAACGAACTTCATCGAGAATCTCACTATGAATGAACTTTGCTGAGAATCTTGCTATGAACAAACTTCGCCATAATTTCAGGCATAGAAATTGAGAATTCAAAATTTCAATTCTTACGCTGAATCCCAGTTAACCGACTTACTAAGCTTCACCCAGCTGACTGTTTCTCAAGTAAATGAACTTTGCCCTATTTAATAAGGCGGTAAAGTGAACTTTGCTAAAATGATATGGTGAATTTCACTAAGTCTTCAAATTGAGAAAATTCTAACTTAATTTGTTTGAGACCTTATATGGTGAACTTCAATTCGAGTCTCGCCAACATAAGGAAGCCTGAGCTTCGCTTTCAACGCAACACCTCCATGTAGAGTCCACGTTCGCTACTGAATTAAAGTACATATAGATTAAGTATACAAAATGGACACTATTAGAAGAAAAGTTTATTTTTATTAATCGAAAACTCTACTACATAAAGGCGATATTCCGACTATCCAGTTATAGGGAATGATGGGTATTTGTTACTGTTTGCTACTACCCTATACTCCTAACTATGGGTAATATGATGACTGAGGAACATACACGAGCTGCACCAAGTTATAACCCTTGTTCCTCTAGTCTCACAAAACTTAGGGAGCTAAGTTTTTCCCCATACAGAAATTGTAGCTACTACTTACTCCTTCCTAGACTCTAAGCTAGGGGAGGAGAAAGAGCTATTGAACAATAAGTACCCCTGTTGCTCCAAACTAAAATATGTCAAGAGGAAGAAGCAGTTCTTGCAAACAAAATTTGATATCGGGCCTAGGATAGACACACGACATCTAATTACAACCTAGGTTCACATTTATGAAACCTAGTTATTCAGAGTCTTTGCTTATGGAGCTCCAATGATCCTTCTTCAACTATCTTCTCACTCGCCGAACGGTCCTATGCAGAGCATGCACTCGAAGCTCCACGCGTCTCTATCACGATTCACCTTGTCCCAAGCCACTAACTGATTCTTAACAATCTATTCACGCTTGCCTTCTCGGCCGACAGCAAGTCCACCAGCCGGTGGAGTTCATGCACTTGGTTCCCCCTTGCTTGGGCAAGCTCTTATTGGAGCTATTTTACCTCAGCTTCTCCGTTGAGAAACATCTCTAATCTAAGCGATGGAGACTTAGATATGGAGATAAAGATGAGAAAGTTTGAAAGGAAAACATTGCTATTTATAGCGTTCTCCAAATGCAAACTCCCTAGAAAATCACATATTTTAAGATTTGATTGGATCGGATAAAAAGTTTAAATCTTAACCTAAAACTCAGTCAAATCTACAGCGGATCTCGTGAATCTTCAATCAAGAGATCTTAGCTGCAGATCATGGCACAAATCCAAAGACATGATCTCAACAACTACCACCAGCTAGCAAACATCGTCAACCGATGATCTTCGCTAACACAGTTCAAAGTAAAATGAATCTTGCTGATACCCAGAATCAGCCGCACTTCGTTGATGTCTCAACTTCGCACCAGTATTAGAGCAGGCGAACTTTGTTCTCAACACAGAGTTGGACGAGTACAAGCACCATTGAGCCTTCAATGCAAGTCTACAGTAAGAGAAGCCACGTTCAACAGTACACCTCTAGAAACCAAGTAGATTGAAGATAAATTTTAACCTAAACAAGTCATCTCGAGTTATATTCAACAGTACACCTCTAGCTATTACCCAAAGTATTTTAATTCCTACTACAAGTCAAATGTAGGATCTTCAAAACTTTGGGAGGATTTTGTAGACGAGTAAAATGTATTTTATCTAGGCCAAGTTTGAATCCAAGAATTGGACGCCTATTGGCTAAATACTTTAAACAACCTAAATTTGAGCTTATAACAAGTTATAGTGATGTTCGCTTAACTAAATATGCGGACCTCGCCACACAGCTCATCTCAACTTGACCCAGCCAAGTCAAGAGTGAGTCGACTCCCAATTTAGACTTCAAGGCTGAGTCTAAAAGCATCATTGAGTCGGCTAACTAACAAGTTAAATTTTGTGCTAAATTCGATCTCATAAGCGAAGGTCGTCAACTGATCAACTTTGCCAGCGAAGTTCACCAACCAGTCCATTAGCGAACTTCACCTACAGCTACCCACATAGGCTACGTCACCAGCGAATGAGAAGCAATGGCCCACCCACATCCAAGCGAACCTTGCCCAAACACTTTCAGCGAGCTTTGCCAACCAATTAATCAATGAACTTCGCCAGATTAGCTGTTTAATGACTATTTTCAAGGGGATAATCACTTCTTCACTATCTTCTGCTATAATGACTACTTAATTCACAATAAAAGGCTATTAACTCCTTCCCTCTTAGCTTATAAAAGGAAAATGTGATTGTTCATTGGAGAGGCTAATCACTGGACAAAGACACGCAGATAATTTGAGAGGTAGTTTTGCAAATACTAAGATTGAAGGGGTATTTTTGCAAATACCCACGATGTAGGGGGCATATATGCAAATAACCCTTGTGAGTGTTATATAGAACTATTTTTTCCAAATTGGATGGTCACTGTGCACTGATGAGTGCTAGTAGGGTATAGGGACTGTGGAGCCAACCGCACCCAGGTTTACGTTATTTGGTTGGTACTGTTCTGATCAGGATTAATGATTAAATTAGGCCACTTAGAATCAAGTCAATCAACAGGCTATTTCTTTAGATTGGAAAGTGTTGGCTGTATGGACTGATTATTCAATGAATCATGACAAGTTTGGTGAAACTTTGTTTTTTCAGTGGGTTGTTGTTGTGCATAATGACATGAATGGGATTAGACCAGATGATGCGAATGGTATCACATTATTTTTCATTTTCTTAACTTAAGCCCAATTTGACCCTCAAAGGCTCTGATATCACCTTAAATTAAGTCCACATAACAATTACATCAAGCTCCAAAGTTATGATAATGATTGAGTATTATATTTTTATATTCTAACAGGATCAGTTTTAACAACTTTGTGGAATGAGACCTAAACAAAATAGAATCAAGTAAGTCAATTAATTTCAAGTAAACAAGAATCAATCTAAATCTTGACACAATTTTGTCAAGTTATGTTTAAGTCCCGGCTCAATTCTGTTCTACTGAACTTGTTTAAAGGGGAGTTGCTAGACAAGCCCTTTAAAACATCATTTTTGTCCATCTAATTCAAAAATTCTTAGTAAAATAGGATAGGAAAAGGAACAAGAATATATTTATGTCTAAATTTATAAGATTTATGGGACGTAATAACAATTTCAATAATTTGAGCAATTTCAAAATATTAAAGAGTTAAGGGACTAATATCTAAAAGATCATAAATAAAAATATATGATAAATTTCTTATGGTTAAATTATAAATTCCATAGCCATGTACATATAACACAATATATATTATTTAGTTGTTTTATCCAAAAGAAAGATATATATCCATGATCTTTGATTCTTTTGAGATCTTGTGTATGTATATTTGTAGTGCATTATATTCTATGTAGTCTTAATTATACTTTAGAGAGTATGCTCTAGTGACCACCAACCCAGTCCCACTTACATTTCGGGGGGCTATTGGTTGAGCATTGTTGATTTGGACTTGGATTTTTTTCTTAGATTTTAATTTAGAGTGTTTTAGTTTTAGATTAGAATTTTTGGATTTAAATTTATGGTGCTATTGGTTAAGGACTAGGATTAGGATTTGAATTTAAGGTGTTATTGATTTAGAACTAGGATTCTGATTTGAATTTAATGTGTTATTGGTTTAGGACTAAGATTTGGAATTGGATTTACTATGTATTGGTTGTGTAGGGTTGTCATTAGAACTAGGATTTTAAAATCCACACTTCAATCTTAGCTCTATAATATTTAATGAGAAATTTTCTAAAAAAATTTCAAGTTCAAATTGGTCCATTTTGATTTCAATCCATGAATTTTCTCTCTCCTCTTCTCTTTACTTATTTAAATATTCAATATATTTTAAATTAAATATATTTAATTTTAAAATATTCCATATAAATTATTTATATATTAACATTGAATGTATTTAATTTTAAAATATTTGTAATCAACTTCTTTTTTATTTAGTTCATTTTAAACGAAATAAATTCAATACTATTTCATCACTTAATATATTTAATATATAATATTAAATTAGATATCTTTATTATATAATATTTAAATATATGAATATTTTAAATATTTAATATTATATTACATTCACATCATTTATATTTAAATGTTATAAATGAAATATATTAAGTACATAAAATTAAATATTTCTAATATTTTAAAATTTAATGTATTAAATGCTAAATATTAAATATTTAAATGTTTGATGTCAATTTTAAATATAAAATTCTCTAATATATTTAATATTTACATATTTAAATATACAAATTAGTTTTTATATGAGCAAACACTAGTTATTTTCTTTAAAGTACTTGAACAATAGTTATTTTTATTTATGTGCTTGCACTAGTGTTACTACACAGAAATGGCTAAGTGTTAATCATCCCTCAGGAGCCTACACGTGTCCCATACTAATTAAGCATTAAATGGACCTCACCCTATGCAGAATGACTCGAGTAACATCGACACTCGATCCTTCCTAAGAGGGGCCGAGTCAAAAGGCATCCTTACTCAGGAACCGCTATTATTGTCGACCCCTACTCCTCTTTATCCTACAAGGTTGGGTCAAGAACTTTCGAATCTAAGATGGACAAATAAAAAGGCACCATTTATCGGCTTGCTCGCAAGACAAAGTCGAAGGGCGTCATTTGTCAACCCTCTTGCAAAGCCGAGATGAAATGCAGTTTATCCTTGAATCATCACCGACAGTCGATCACCATCACATTAAAGGCATGGTCAGAATCATCATTGCTCTAGCCTCGAAAGTCTTTATGACTCATCCGACCTCATCAGCACCATGCTTCCCTCGTCACCATCGCATTAAACTCATAAGTGACTCATCCCCCTGCAACAGACACCTGTAAAATATCTGCTAATTGAGCCGCTTGCTTGGTACTTGGCCGAAGTTACACAATTGCCCCTCAGGATCTGCTATAAAGAAGAGGTGCTATCAACCACCTAGGGTAAGCATTTTTGGCACATTAACACCTTATAATCATACTTCTTCTCCACTCAAACTCACTACTAACTTCATCGTCGAAGGAATCACCAAAGATCCTAACTCCGATCCTCTCACATGATATTTTGTGTGCAGGGTTAAATCCTCTACTCCGTAACCAACCATCAAAGTAGATTGAGGAACTCTAATACACTAAACAATTCATACGTAGTCCCCTATTTGATAACAACTAGTTATCTTCCATTATGTGGTATCGTCTAAACAGTTTAAATAGATTATAAGATATATTCAGTTTTGTCGTTGCCATTCGTTAATCAAAATGAGTGTGGCTTTCCAAATTAATGTTTATTTTCTTATAAATAATTATTATTTAACATAATAATTTATTTTGAAACTCCTAATTCAAGTAATTCATGAATCTAAAATTTAGTATGGGAATCCAAAGCAAAAGTTTAAGGATTCTACTTAAAAAGTTCAAAATCCAATGAAAGACTTAGGGGCTCTAACTATAAAATCCAAGTCCAAGTTATAATCCAAGAATGTTGGATTTATGGCCAACTGTTAGAGTCCAAATCAATAATCCGAAACGAATAACACCCTTATCTTATCGGTTGGTACTATTCTGATAAGTTTTGGGGATTAAATTAGTCTACTTAGAATCAACAACCTACACAATTTTTAGTTCTTTTTTTTGGATGGGGGTAGGGTGGGGTTGGTTTTTTTTAACTATAAATTAGCGTGCTGTGTGGACTGATAAATCAAAGAATAATGGCTAGTTTGGTGAAACTTTGCTTTCTATTAAGGACCAGCACAGAATGACTTATCTAAGAGTAGATCAGATTATTTATATCTACTTGGGAAAAGAATTTTGCTTACGTACTTCTGAAACTAAATCTAATTCATAAAACAGAAAACGAAAAACAAACAAAACAAAGATATTTGTAGGCAATGAAAAGAGACATTCCAGAAAGAAAGTAGAAATATGATACGAATCATCATGCTTAAAAATGACGGATGTCAAAGATGTTGTTGGATTTGGATCCTCGGTTATAATAGAGAAATCATATCCTTAAGCATGTTTTCGATATTAGTCCCCCAATCTTTCATAATTTGAAATTCATCTCAGAATTTTTCATACTTTAAAATTAATCTCTTCAAATCTTTAAGTATTTTGAAATTAGTCCTCGAAATCCGCATATTTTGAAATTAATTTCCCAAATCTTTAAATTTGTTGATGTTAAGTGATCACACAGTCAATTATATCGGTTGGATTGGATGAGATTGACGAGGGGCCGCTCCCTTCCCCGAATATCCGGTTATGAGTCTAGTAGCTTGAGCCTGCACAAATAACAACTCGTGAGAGTACGGGGACTGGTTCTCGTGGTTCATCCGACAATCAAGTCAGCTGATGAATTTGAGTGGGGATATGAAGAACTGTGTAAGTTATGTAGTGCAGTAGAACATGTTAAGGTAGCTTAGATTCAAGAAAAACCAGTCTTAATGCAATTAGCAGGTATTGCTTAAGTCAGAGATTAGATCTTAGAAGATCAGCCTCCAGAAGATCAGACCCTTTTAGTGTTAGAATAGTACTTCTATTTATACTGGTGGTATAAGGGCAGAACCATCATTGTGGCTGAGCACAGGATGGCGGTGAAGGAGCATGGGCTGATGGCTACGTCAGCACTTGCTTTACATGTGTCAGCTGGCGACCGAAGGAGAGATCACATCAACATTAAATGAGAAGCGATTGGAGGCATGACGGTACCGACGTGGCCTGATGAGTCATGAAGACTATTGGGGCTAGAGGCATGATGACGCCTGCTAAGCATTAAATGCGATGCTAACACGTTGTTAGAGGGAGAGGATCGATGTAGAAGTTATTCTCTAACTTGGCCGAGAAGTAACGCCTTTTGAGTCGACCCCGCGAGGCATCAAATAATTGGTCGAGTGGGCTCGTTGCGAGTCTTCTTCGACAAAAAGACCGACAAGTATCGCCCTTCGAGTCAACACAAGAAGATGTCGACTCGAAGAGTTGGCTAATTCGAGATCCTTGTTGGTCTTGGCCACCAATTTTGATTGGAGCATTGCATGTAGAAGTACACCTGTCTATTGCTGGCAAAGGGTTGCACTTTAGTGTTTGAAAACACCATAACAGTTGGCCCCTTTCGCTTGGAGTTGGCTTGAGCCGGGTTCGAGTGAAATGAAAGTTGCTTTGGACAGACGCATGTGTGCATTAAATGAGAACTGAAAAGTCTCTTCAGAGTAAACGTGGCTGACGTCACCACACATTCATTTTGACTACCACAGCTCCGCTTTTCTTGGCAGATTGTGGGTTATTCGAGGTAAGTGGGTTACGTCTCGATCTCTGAGACGCCGCTTCAAATTCTGATAATTAATCTTGGTCGTTGGATAAGGCTTGATCCGACCGTTCAAATTTTTACAGTCATAAAGTCAGCTGTCCATATATAGAGCTTGAGCCATGGAGATTGCGGTTGTTGTCTTTCAAAATTCCCTTTAGAGAACTCAAAATCTTTTTCGTCCATCTTTTTCCGGCGATCATTTCCTCATACTACGATGGCCTCAGATCCTGTAGACCGACGAGCTCTTCTGGTAGGTATCCATTCCAAGGTAACCCTGGCACAGAAGACTCTCCATGGGAGATTTGATATCATGCAGGTGTATGATCTGATGGCCCCGACGAGGTTGGAGGCCATATATGATCATGGGTCAGAGTGGAATCCGCTCTACTTGAGGCATCTAGAATTTGGCCTGTGGTTGCCCCTACATCCTTTCCTCCAACAAGTTTTTTGTTGGCCTTTTTGTTTTGATGATGTTTTAACAAATAATTTACTACTAATATTGTTTGTCTAGTGTTTATATTTTTTTATTTATTGTAGACAAACAATATGTTGGAGGATGGATGGAATTGTACATTCACGATCATATCCAATGGAGGTTGACAGAATTGTGAAGTGAAGCCTACGCAATTCAAAGTTAAAGATTCAAGTTCAAGCTTCATCCACAAGTGTACCAAGGTAGAGCTTCGTTGAAGATCACAAGCTTGGGTAAATTTAGTTTTAGATTTTATATTATGTGTGTTAGTACTTTAAGCTCAATCATATACACACATACACGTTTTGGTTTTGTATATATATAGTTATATATATACATATATGTTTTGGTTTGATAATTTTTAAGTTTTAATATGAAACAATTAAATATAATTAGAAAACATATTTTTATTTCATACTTACATGCATATATATGATTTCATCAATATCAATTTTATTTAGTTCAATGAAATCATATTTACTTTTGAAATGTTTGCAAAATATGCAATTTTGTAAAAATATTGTTTTATTGGTTTATGAACTTAATAACAATTATATACATATTTTATTAAGTCTATATAATTATTTTGTAATGTTTTAAAACATGGTTAAGCTAAAATGTCAAAACTCATATGTTTATATTTTTATGTTTTGGACTATTTTGCAAAATGATGGTATTTTTTTATTTGGGATGTCCTTTTTAAAAACCAGTTTTTTTAGCATGTTTATTATCATGTCTATAATAATTTCCCAAAGTTTTACATTTTTCTAAATTTGTTTGATATTTTTAAACAAGGTTTCAAAATAAGAAAACAGCTTTCAAACCTGTCTATTGCATGTATCTGTTTGTGGTCGACCGTCACGGTCGACTGCCTTGAGTCCAGAGACTCAATTTGTATTTTGGTGGCTCGTGGTCGATCGTGACGGTCGACCGGATGAAGTCCAGAGAGTCTCACGGTCGACCGTGGGTCCAGCGACTTTTCTCTCTCCTCGACCGTCGCGGTCGCCCGCCGATGTTACCATTGGCTGGTAATGGCTAGTTCCTGAGCTGTTTTTCTGGGGACTTTTGTGTCATTTGAGTAGGGTTTTTGCTAAAGTTTTGAGTGGGTATAAATACCCCCTTGCTCTCATCTTTCACAAGCAATCCAAGAAATGTTTTAAACAAGTTTTAAAAGAGTTTAAGTTTGGTTTTAAGTTAGTTTAAGGGTTTGGTTTGTGAAGAATTCCACAAGAGGAAGTGGAGATTAATTCATTGATATTTGAGCTTCAATCTATCTCTCTCTCTCTCTCTCTCTCTTGTCATCTAGAGAAGTTTTCCTAAACTCAATTCTAGCTTTTATTTATAATTATTTGTTGATTATCATTTCTATTAAGCTAGTATTTACATTTGAGTTTAGTTGATTTTATTTCACTCATTGTTTACACACACCCACTTGAGCTTATTGTATTTTCATATATAGTATATTTGGGTTGGTGAGATTTGTAACAATTGAGTGTGAGCTTACATTGAGTTCTCATCTATTATAGAGAACAAATTTGTTGTTACATTGTGAGTGTTGTATAGTTTTCGATGAACTAAAAAATCGAGTACACCGAGAGGAGTGTGTGGTGAGAGACGGGGTTGAATCCAAGAGGAGTGGCGTCAGTTGACGAACCTAGGGAGAGGTTGTATCCGAGCACTTGAGGAGGAGGACACAGGCTAGGCTAACACTTAGAGGATATGAAGTGTATTTGCAAATGTGTGAGTTGTAAAGTTTTTGGTTAACTAGAAAATCGAGTGTGTCGTTGTAAACATTATTCGGGTGAGCGTAGAAAACCCGGTTGTGATAGTGGAGATCTCCTCGAGGTGAGGAACGGAGACGTACGTCGTGGGGACCGAGCTCCGTGAACATATCTTTTGTTTGTGATTGCTTTGGCGTACTTATTCTTATATTCATATCCTATATCGCCTTTGTGTATTGCTCTTCATATTGCCCTATCACATTTGTAATTTGTTTATTTTACCATTGTGTTAGTTTATATATCCTTACATATATTTCACCATATTTCTCTTTGCTAGGATATATTCCTTTGTTCATATTACATATTCTTACTCATAACATTTTGTATATCTATCTTGCAAGAATAATTCTTTAGTAAGTTTTAAATTAGCATACAAATCGGATTAGATTAGCATAAGACCCTAATCACCCCCCTCTAGGGTCTAACAATTGGTATCAGAGTTTGGTGCTCTTTGATTTAAGGTCTAATCGCCTTGAGTTAAAGATCCAAGTTATATTTTTGTGCTAATCTTGTTTAGATTTCATTTGTCTTGCTTGCACATATATATATTTATCATGGACATGAATTGTGTACCTTTGTTAGGCTATGAATCAAATGTTGCTCCTAAATTCATTAATTTTTCCTATGCATAATGGGCTTCTAGATTTAAACTATTTCTGCAATCTAAAAATATTGATTTATGAAGAATTATTGATAATGCTTATATTGTACCCACTATGGAGAAATCCAAGTAGAATAAAATGACAAAAGATTGTTTACCATGAACAAGATTGTGTTAGAATATATGCTTAATGCACTTGATTCTTCTATTTCTAACAAGCTTGCTCATTTTGATAGTGCTTACAAATTGTGGATATTCATAGAAGCACATCATGGTAACTTGGAGGAGATCCAAAGAATTCCGACGGATTCTTCCTCAAGTAATATTGGAGCTTCATCATGCACACGGCCACTAGGCGTTAGCCCTAGTGTGGTATGCGGTTCTGAACCCGATAATGATTTATCTAGTGATGAACTTGCTTGTGCTAGTAAAAAATTATTGCATGCCTATAACAAATTGCATAATAATTTTATTGATCTTAAAAGCAAGCATGATAATTTAGAATCTGATCATGAGGAGCTAGTATAAAAATTGGATGTCATTACAAAAGAAAATACCATGCTTAAAGAAAACAATGACATGTTAATTTTGAAAAATAAAAAATTAAGCTCATCCATTTCTAACTTAACTCATGAAAGAGATAATGCCATGTTAGAAGTAGAGAACATAGAAAATGATATTGCTTCTTTTATAAATGACTATTTATGTTTCATTTCTAATAAAAATGCATATGTGCCTAATGATGATTTGAATCTTGTGAATAAACATATTTTATCTTTAGATTCAACTTTGAAAACATGCATTAATAATCATAAGAAGTTTATGGATATGTGTGCTAAGTCTTATGCTACTACATCTAGACATCCCATACACCATGCACACATATATAGCAAAGTTTACAAGTGTTCAATTTGTAGTCGCAAAGGACATTTATCTAAATTTTACTATAATGCACACAAACATAAGAATATTAATCCTTCTTGTGCATCTCATCAAATTTCTTCATCACATGCACATGCACATGCTCATAATGCTCATCATAAACATGCATGTGTGTCGTTTTGATCATTTGGCCAAATATTGTTTTGACTTGAAAAGAAAATCACGTTTTCCAAATATTTCTAGTAGACCACATGTTTTTAAATGTGATCTTTGTGGTAGATTTGATCATTTGACAAAGTTTTGTTATGATTTGAAAAAATATTCAAACTTGCCAAATCTCATAAGTAAACCACCTTTGTTTAATGATGTTTTTTATTTATAAAATAATTTTAAAAGACAATCTTTATTTGCAAATGATTCCCGTGCACGAGCTAATAGTCCATAAAAATAAATGGATCTCTTTCATTACACAATTGTAATCGGAAGGGTCATTTGAGTGATTATTTCTTTGACCGTGTTAATGCACCACATGTGCCCAAACGGGTTCATTACCCTAGAGCTTTAAGGTTAAATGATAGGGGTCATGTCCCTAAACTTTTTGGTACCAAGAATACTTGGGTACCAAAATAAATTTGATTTTTAAACCAAGAATTTTAGTGTTTTTCTTTTTTCTTTTCTTGGTTTTGAAAATTATACTTTAAATTTTTGAACATGAAAACACTTCTTTTTATTGGTCAAATTCTTTTGTTTTCATAATTATTGGTTTTGTTTTGATGAGAGAGGATGGATGGAATTACGCATTCACGATCATATCCAATAGAGGTTGGTGGAATTGTGGAGTGAATGCTACGCAATTAAAAATTAAAGATTCAAGTTCAAGCTTCATCCATAAGTGTACCAAGATAGAGCTTCGTTGAAGATCATAAGCTTGGGTAAATTTAGTTTTAGGTTTTATATTATGTGTGTTAGTACTTTAAGCTCAATCATATACACACATACACATTTTGGTTTTGTATATATATAGTTATATATATACATATATGTTTTGGTTTGATAGTTTTCAAGTTTTAATATGAAACAGTTGAATATAATTAGAAAACATATTTTTGTTTTATACTTACATGCATATATATGATTTCATCAATATCAATTTTATTTAGTTCAATGAAATCATATTTACTTTTGAAATGTTTGCAAAATATGCAATTTTGTGAAAATATTGTTTTCTTAGTTTATGGACTTAATAACAATCATATACATCTTTTATTAAGTCTATATAATCAATTTGTAATGTTTTAAAACATGGTTAAGCTAAAATGTCAAAACTCATATGTTTACATTTTTATGTTTTGGACTATTTTGAAAAATAATGATATTTTTCATTTGGGAGGTACTTTTTAAAAACCAGTTTTTTTAGTATGTTTATTATCATGTCTATAATCATTTCCCAAAGTTTTATATTTTTCTGAATTTGTTTGATATTTTTAAACATGGTTTTAAAATCAGAAAACAGCTTTCAAACCTGTCTATTGCATGTATCTGTTTGCGGTTGATCATCACGGTCGACTGCCTTGAGTCCAGAGACTCAATTTGTGTTTTGGTGGGTCACGGTCGACCGTGGCAGTCGACCGGATGAAGTTCAGAGAGTCTCGCGGTCGACCGTGATGGTCGACTGGCTGATGTCCAAAGACTTTTCTCTCTCCTCAGGCGCTCGCGGTCGACCGTCGCAGTCGACAGCCGATGTTACCGTTGGCTGGTAACAGCTAGTTTCTGAGCTATTTTTCTAGGGGCTTTTAT
The DNA here is from genome assembly GCF_001876935.1 of Asparagus officinalis. Classification (NCBI taxonomy): domain Eukaryota; kingdom Viridiplantae; phylum Streptophyta; class Magnoliopsida; order Asparagales; family Asparagaceae; genus Asparagus; species Asparagus officinalis. The sequence goes on along the minus strand of NC_033801.1, from coordinate 62,047,705 downwards.
ATTATTTGAGTGAGGTTTTTGCTGAGGTTTTGAGTGGGTATAAATACCCCCTTGCTCTCATCTTACACAAGCAAACCAAGAAATGTTTTAAACGAGTTTTAAAGAGTTTAGGTTTGGTTTTAAGTTTGTTTAAGGGTTTGGTTTGTGAAGAATTCCACAAGAGGAAGTGGAGATCAATTTATTGATATTTGAGCTTCAATCCATCTCTCTCTCTCTCTCTCTCTCTCTCTCTCTCTCTCTCTCTTGTCATCTAGAGAAGTTTTCCTAAACTCAATTCTAGCTTTTATTTATAATTATTTATTGATTATCATTTCTATTAAGCTAGTATTTACATTTGAGTTTAGTTGATTTTATTTCACTCATTGTTTACACACACCCACTTGAGCTTATTATATTTTCATATATAGTATATTTGGTTTGGTGAGATTTGTAACAATTGAGTGTGAGCTTACATTGAGTTCTCATCTATTGTAGAGAATAAATTTGTTGTTACATTGTGAGTGTTGTAAAGTTTTTAGTGAGCTAGAAAACCGAGTACACCGAGAGGAGTGTGTGGTGAGATACGGGGTCGAATCCAAGAGGAGTGGTGTCGGTTGACGAACCTAGGGAGAAGTTGTATCCGAGCACTTGAGGAGGAGGACACGGGCTTGGCCAACACTTAGAGGGTGTGAAGTGTATTTACAAATGTGTGAGTTGTAAAGTTTTTGGTGAGGCTAGAGCTCCTGCTGGGTCATCCGTCCGTCGTGGCGAGTTGACTCGTCGGGGGAAGGAGTCGGTCGAGGAGGAGACGACGCCTCCTGCAAGGCTAGAATATCCCTTTCTTCATCGTGTCGCCAAGAATGGAGAGGAAGAATGGGAGAGGATGAGGTAGTACCTCATTGGGACTTTAGGGGAAGGTCCTCGATATATGCGGGAGCCTAACCCAGAGCACCACCACGAGCTTGCTCATCATCTCGACATCATGGGGACGGTCCTCAGTTCTCACAAAACTTAGTCGAGGGCGATTGAGCAGTTCTAGCTCCCTCGAGATGAGGAGTTTTTGCGGGGGATTCTTGATGTTGGTCTCCACCTAAGACTTTGTAGCTACTTGGTCCAAGGCGCTTTGATGGAGTCAGAGATATTTAGTCAAATTGAGCAGGTCTGGACTGTATATCTCAAGCTTCTAGGGGAGGTTGCTTCCCTAAGGGCCGACAGAGGGGTCAACTCAGAACGGACCACGGTGACGCTGATCCCAAGTTCTTCCGAGGTCAACAGGCTCAGGCGGGAGCTAGAGGAGAGTAAGAGGAAGGCCAAGAGACTAGATGAAGCTCTCTAGGATAGGGACTGTGCTATGGTGTAGGCTAAGATTAAGTAGGAGGCGGTGGTGCATGAGAGGCGCTAGCTAGACGAGGAGCATGCATCGCTTGTTAAACTTCTGGGGGAGGTCGCCCACTTGCAGGAGTATCTGGCAGTGACCCAAGACCACAATGCCCATCTCGAGTCGGAGCCTTATCGCCAGGAGATTATTGAAGGGTATCACCAGGGTCTCACTGGAAAAACCGAAGTGGCGATAGCCTGCAAGCCCGGGTATGACTACCTCTCGACACAACTTCCAGTTGAGATGAGGAACTCACTCGATCACTTTCACTATCCTCCTATTGTAGCTAACTGTTTGGATGAGTTGGTGGAGGTGGAAGCACTTGGTGGGGGACTCGATCTTAGCGAGGAAGAGGGGGAGTCGGACAAAGGATGAGGCTACTCGTTTCCTCCGTCGGCT
>NC_033801.1:62039985-62045939 GCF_001876935.1 Asparagus officinalis | reverse complement strand
GTCGGCTGCTCCTATCGGTTCCTTGCCTCTAACGTCTGGAGAGGGAATGGACCTCTCTTAGCCTCCTAGGACTCTTCTGTCTTCCACTTTTGTATTGTATATATGTATACAATACTCCTTATAAATGAATAATGAGAGATTTTTGAGCCAGAATTATTTTTCTTATGCTAGGCAATCTTAATTTATGTCTTCTGGACGAATTGGCTTTACCATAGACTTATGAACTAGACTACTGACTTGGGGGCGCTTTTCCTTTGCTAGGAAAGCACGTCTCAATCTTTAGCAGTTGTTTCTTTTGTCTTCTCTTTGGTTTGGAGCTAGTCAAGTCTACTACAGTTGTTAATTGGTGTTTAATCTCTTTGAGGCGAGTGCCTGAGTTTGATAAGTTGGCTTCTATGGAAGTCCGTTGTCGACTCCAGAGGGTCGACTAGGTCTGGTCGACTGTTCATCGAATAGACATTGACTGGTGAGTTTCCAAAAGCCTTTATTAGGCTGGTGAAACATCACTATTTGAAATAATATGACAATGTCATTAGAAGCCAGAAAGTTAAGGCGTCACTTTGGTTTTTGAGCGAAGAGGTGTGGAGTAAAGAGGGCGGTACTTCGAGTTTCGTGTGAACCATTTGGGATTTTGAGGTGTATCATATCCGTTCATTTTGAAATGAGCTAACCCTTCAAATAATGACACATGTCCCTCTCGGGTGCTATATATAACCTATTGGTAGCGAAGAAAGGACTTCTTTACCAACTCTTGCTCTAAATCTTTGGCGCTTGTCTCTCATAACTTTCCCAAATCTTCTTGCAATAACCATCTCTAATGGCTTCTCAGACTTCCACCATCAGCCACAATGAGGTGAGAATGTTCGGCCAATCCGCTCAAATATCTACATCGGAGAGCTCGAGGAGTATGGGCTCTATGATACCCCCAAGGCTATTACACTCACAGCGCCAGGTGGGGATAAGTCGGTGTACTGCCATGGTCAGAATAAGGTGCCATTGTACCTTTCCTAACTCGAGTATGGGCTTTGGCTACCGCTCCATCCCTTCATTGGGGATGTATGCATCATTTTGGGGTTTTCCCCTCTCAATTTACCCCAAATGCAGTTGGGGTTCTGGTGGGTTTCATCGTGATCTGCCACCGGGTCAGCATCCTGCCGAGTAAGTGCCTGTTAGGGCATCTGGTTAAAGAATGCTTGGGTCTGATGAACAAATCCTAAGTAACTCTTCAGGCTGGGGGTTGTACGCATCGTCCCACCAAGTCAAAGCAATTCTAGGTTGGGAAAACTCTGATTTCCACCCACTTGGGGGTGCGTATTGAAGTCCAGGAACCTATTGAGGTTCCATACTCGCAAGGGAGTGGTTCCAAATGTATGACTCCTGAGAACGCCAATAAAAGGACACATCCCTGGAAGAAGACGTGTCCATCAGACAACAATGTTATACCTGGGGAATCGTGCCAACACAAGATATGTTGCTCCGACCATCATGCTGATGAGTTGTACTATCAGACCGAGGGTACGAACAAGTCTCGAAAGAGAAATGCTCGAGAAACAAACCCTCATTATCCTTGTGAGAGGCTTATTAGGGTACTATTATCGGAGTATAGTTGCCCTAAGACCGCTCCACAGAGGGTCTTGGTATTTGAAAGACTTTCCACTGAAGCGTCGAAGCCCAAGCCAAGGTTTTGATGAAGGACTTTCCACTGAATATCAATGTTGATACTCCTCTTAAAACCAATAACACTGGGGGTGGTCCAGTTGAGCCTCCTCAACCTCCTCAACAACCTCCAAAGAAAAATGCGGGCGAAGACAAGTAGATGAAGGACCTTGAAAGTAAAATCAATGTTTTGATGTCCGCTCAAGTGGTGAAGAAGACCGGCATCCCATGTTCATACCCGAGAGAGTGGGAGTCAATTCTATATCCGACGAAGTTCAATCTAATTAACTTCACACTGTTCAATGGGAGAGGCTCACCCACTCAGCACCTGATTTATTTTAAGTCCTGATGCGATATAATTATGTACCAAAATTATAAGTGCACAATTGATCAAGTTATAGTATAAAAAGTTATCGATCCCACGAGGAAGGTGATTTTAAGAGATTATTAGAATAGGTTCTTATGTTGTGTACGTAACAAAATAGGATTAAAGAATAAGTGTGATTATGATGAGTGGTTGTTGTGAATATATGCAAGGGACAATAAATTAAATTTTAGAGAAAAGAAATAAGAATCAAAGAATAAATGAAATCAAAGGCAAGAAAGAAGAATGAATAAAATCAAGAAATAAAATCAAAAATGAAAAGAAAATTCAAGAAAGTCAAGATGGAGGTTTCAATTTAAGATATGAGAAATCTAGAATTTAATCCACTAACTAATCTCAATTACAAAATACAAACTATTCTCTTTTTATCATATTTCAACTTAGATTTATTAAGCATAGACTATCAAACCATTTAAGGAAAGTATAACCTATCAAATTATCATCTAAGTCAAAATTACTATTCATGATAAGAACAACAACAAGATAGTAATCCTACAATTCATAAGCATATCCTATCAAACAATTTAAGATAAGCATAGATTATCAAATTCTTCTTCTACCGATTAGTTTTCTAGTTGATTATCTTAAACATGAATATTTTAAGTGCAAGAGAATAATTTGCATAATATAAAGTAAATTAGACTAGCATCATACAATTCTAAGATTCCTATAAGAATTAATTTCACATCTTAAGAAATAAAAACAAGAAGAAAAAGAACTAATTACAAAATTAAAAAGAAAATAAAAATCTAAACTATGAACAAGAAATAAATCTAACTACAAAGAATTAAAATCTAAACTACAAAATAAATTGTAAAAATTAAATGCAAGAAAATAAATCTACTCTACAAATTAAAGTGCAAAAAGAAACAAAAAGACAAGAAAATAAATCTACACTACAAGCATGAATGTAAATCTAACTAATAAGCAATAATAAAGAAATTACTAAAAAGAAATAAAAGAGAAAAATAAAAGAAATACAAACCTTCAAATTGCTTTTCATCTCCATCATCATCATTCAACAAAGAGGAGAAAAGATAAATTTAAAGTGGAGAAAAATTATTATTATTAATTGCAATAAAAGTTACAATTTTTGAAAGGCCTTCTTAATTAAGAGTAGCCCTCCTCTCCAAATAGAGTTACAAAATTTTTTATCCCTCTAACCCCTCACTCTCTACCCTTATTTATAGTAAACATCAGTGAATGAGAGCCATTGGATCGAAATCTTATCCAAAAACATCAATTTTTAGCTATAGATCTGTAACTAACTGTTCGTTGTATCGATGCCAGCATCGATAGGGGCATCGATGCTAGCATCAATGCCCCCATCGATGCTGGCATCGATGTGTGTTCGCGGTGAAAATTGCCTTCATTGAATTCATTGTCATCTTGAATAACAACTTTTTGAGTTACAAAAGATCCGGTCTTTTTTAGATCCGGTTACAATGAGATCAAAGAAAATAAAAAAAAGTTACAACTTTCTCCTTTAGAACAAATCGTGAGCTCCTGTTTTGCGGTCGCTCACTTTGTGTGGGTTCTTTGCCGACGCCGGGGTTAATCCGTGGACCACCGCGCGATCTAGATCCGGTCGGATCTACACGATTCGACGGGTATTATTCCGCGAAGGAAATAATAGCCGGGGAGGATTAGTTCACCAAGGAAATAATCGTCCAAATCTCAGATCTATTTATAGGCTCTGAACTATGCCCGGGCATCTAGGTGGCTCGGTTTTGGCCGAGCCTCCTGGCCACCGAGCCACCTAGAGGTGGCTCGGTTTTGGCCGAGTCCCCTAGGTGTTGTGGTTTTTGCCGTTTTTTTTGGTCTCGTGGTTGATTTGGACTCTGATTTGTTGATCTGAATCCTGATTTGGCAGTAAACCCGCTTCGTTGTTGATCCGGACTCTGATTTGACAGTTCGAATCCTAATATGGCAGTAAATCCGCCTCGGTGTTTGAGTTCAAATCCGTTCTATGGTTGGATGACTCGTTGACTCACCGAACTGTTAGCTTGATTCCGCATGCGAATGGATGTATTCCATTGTTTGCGTGCGGTTCGTTAGCCTCGTCGCCTCGTTGATCCGCTTCGTCGCGTGTCTTTTGGCTTCGGTATTATGGACTGACGATCGTGTTTGGATATGTCGCCCGATGGTTCGTCGGTTTGTGCCGAGCTGTGCTAAGGGACCTATAAGCAATTTTATACGCCTACAGATACCCCCTCTAAAGTATTTCAGCCTCGTTCTTTTATAGAAGAGTCTGGAATACTTTGGATATGATTGTCCCAACCTTCAGTCGGTGTAACGGGACCTTGGAATGGCTTCTGTTCTTGATTCCTTCAATCTTCCAGGCTATTCGGTGCTTTGTCGAATGTCTGTAAGAGTTCCGGTGCTGCATTTATTTTCTGACCGTTGTCGGAATTTTAAACTTGAAGTCGATTCCTGATTTTCTAATCTTTAGCTGACCATCGATTGTTGGCGTTGAGTTTTTTATTTGCGACGCGTTGTCCGGCGTAGTGTTGTTGAGTTATCCTTAAGAATATTTATAAAAAATATTCCCCAGGAACTTCTCAACCATAAATAGGGAATAGTTGATACTCATATATCTTATTGGAGTAATTTCTGTGCCCAAATGAACTGAACCGGCTTGATAATGAGCCAAAAAAGGCAGTAATTCGGCTCAAAAAATCTTCTGATTCTTCCGAATATGTGGGAGAGGCAAGAATAAACCAAGGACTGAACCCTCGGTCGATTTGAAGTTGTTTCGATGCTCGATTCAGCTTCAATTTGAATTCTGGTTCAAACCAGGTCTGGTCCGGTTCAACTTGGTCTGGTCTGGTTCAACTTGGTCTTGGTTCAACATTATAAAAGAGGGTTTTTTTCCCCTCATTAGGGCCGGCCCCCCTCTCTCCCCTTTTTTCACTTTTCTCTTCCCTCGAGCATCCGTTCTCCCTCAAAACTTCATAGTTGCATTAGATCTAGTCTTCCTTTGGATCTTTGACTGAGAAATCCCTCAAAACTTTTATATTTAGAATTTCTCTCAGGCCCCTCGAGTGCGTGGTCCGAGCCTCTTTCAAGATCTGATTTTTATTGGATCCACGAGCTTTCCCTCAGGTAAATCCTCAACCATTTTAGCATTTTTTGTGCTTAATTCAATTTATGAATTTGTGGGGTCACATGCGAGGGTTAGGATTAAGATTTGGCGCCTCGAGCTCACCTTTCAGGGGGGAGATTTGCAAAAAAAAGAGGAACTTTTTCCAGATCTGATTCCTTAATTTATTTTGCAGGTCTCTATGTCTCGTATTGCGAGGGGTCAATCCTCTACCGCGTCGGCTGATGGCGCGCCTCCCTCTTATGCTGGTGAGCTATTTTTGGAAATTTACAAATTTGTCCATTTTTTCTTGGAAATTTGCAAATTGGTCCTTTTCACCCCATTTTGTTCTCCTTGGTGAGGCAATTGGGAAGAGCCTTGATTCTCCTTGGCGAGGATCGACGCTTTAAAGATATGTTTTGCTTGGTCAAAACCATATCTCAAAATCAATAAAGGGGGCGTTTTGACGCTGCATTGTGCCTTATAAGGCAGGGATATATAGTCGATATACCCTATCTTATAAGTGCATAATGTGGCCAAATCGTCTCACCCTTTATAAGGCAGTGACTCTATCTTACCCATTCGTAGGATGAGTTCAACTTCCTTTTATGATTGAGACTAACAACTGTTTAAATTTTTTCTTCCAGTGGAATATCCTTCTGGGGCGTTCTCATCTCACGCAGTATACGGGCATCGTGGCGAGTATTATTCGACTTCCGACGATTTTTCTCCTATCCCAGTCACTCCTCGGTTTGCTTCAGACACGTCGACAGAGGTTGCCCAAGTGGTGAGGGAAGGCGGATATCGAGCTCTTCGCCAGTTGATTACAGA